>NC_054749.1:30880410-31035410 GCF_018143015.1 Lytechinus variegatus
TCTAGATATTTTTTTGAACAAACATGCATTTGTATATGTTGACTTTGCTGGTTTTCCACAGTTGCGAATGATCGGATCAATCGCAACTCTTTGTAAGATGGGCCCCTGGTCATCAGATTGCTAAACCACTTCTCTTCTGACTTCTCCTCTCTTTTCTTATTGCGTTGATCTTTTTTTGGCCTGAAAACCTAATAATGGTTTGCATTTCATGTCAATTTCCATCCTTTACCCATAGGTTTATTCAGTCATTATTTCAACACATTGTGCCTCTTGAACAGAAGATTACCATTCGGATTGGCTCAGGTTGGGCCCTGCTTCAACAGACCATCCTCATCTCAAGGAATTGTTACTTTCATTTTCAAGTGAGTGAACTTTGCTCTTGATAATAAAGTGGGGTAAGAGTTTATTTTGGCTATCTCTGCCCCCTTCTACTTACAGTTTTACTTGCTATGATCAACTTGCATTTGCAGACAGTGTTCCTACACTTTAAAATTATGCATATCAGTCATTCCACTTCTCTGTTCTACTCTGGGCGATTTTGTCCAGCTACCCATTCAACCAATGATAATGTTCCTTTATAACATTGATATGAACATTACACTTTCCGGATTTCTGAAATATCAATAATCATAGGAATACAAACATGGCTATTCCATTCTTCCTTTGAGGTGTACAAGTAAAAAATTGAAGTCCTTCTCAAAGTAACGATAGGCCAATCCTGTGATTGGCTACAAATCGAAGCATTCCTTTACTTGGACTTCCATGTAGAGGCATGAGATTATCTAAAATTTCAACTTAAAAAAACTCTTTTTGTGATGCTTCCCCCAAAATACCCAAATTGCCAGTTTTTTTCTGAAATCAGATTGCATACTACTCATGAGGTGTGTGATGGCCCTTAGGACCTTTGTAAAACATGACAATACTTTTACCTTTTGTTTCCTGATTTATTTTCCCATCAGTGGCCTCCAAACATCTGAGATGTCCATGCAATTCTTCTCGACTCCCAAAACAAGTAATTTGTGGTTTAACACCTGGCACAGAGACAGATTATCTTGGTGGAGGAAGGTAAGAATAATGTGTCTTATCTGAGCCCTGTCTTATAAAGGGTTACAATTGATACAATCAATCTAAACTGTATTGAAATCCATCCATACCTAACTTTCTACAAGATATTTGGAGTAAACAAAGAATTACTATTATTTTCAGGAAAATGATAGATGTATGAATATACATCATATCTAGAAAATATTGTGCACGAACTTGCACTTCAGATGTTGATGTAGCTGGTCATCCATAGTTGTAGTTGATCAGATCAATTTCACCTCTTTGTAAGACAGAGCCCTGGGCCCTGTCTTACAAAGAGTTGCAATTGATCCAATCAATCCCAACTATGGACAGCCATCAACTTCTATTATGAATGTTTGTTAAAATATTTTCTATGATGTATATTCATGCATTCATTGTTTTCTTAAAAATTCATTATGCTTCTCTTTGTTTACAAGGACATTATGCAAATTTCCTGTCGAAAAAATTATGACCCTGATGGATTTCCATAGAGTTATGATTGATTGGATCAATCGTAACTCTATGGAAGATAGGTCCCTGGTCGAAACAAAATTTTGGTTTGACTATGGGTTATCAAATTTGAAACATACCTCAAATATTAAGAGATTTAAATTGTAAGCACATTTGACCCTTAATGCCTACAAATATTAACTTAAATCGTTGTCTATTAAATGTTAACATTTGAAGAAAGGTGAATCATTAATTAAGCATGAGAGATGTAAACAAAGCAAGCACAATTTAGCACAGATTTAGACCATTTCTAATTCAGAATGCAGGCTACTCACTTTTTGATGTGATATTGGTATATTGGTACTTTTCTGCACTATGTAAATGGGGCTTTTATGTAAAAAAATATAAGAAGTTAGTAATGACAAAAATAAGAATATTATTGATCTATATAGCAATGACCAATAATTTAACAGCTGACCCTTTCGGAGTAGGAGGGCAAATAAAATATAACTAACCATATGATTCCTCTCAACGTATTGTTGGAGTTTTCTCCATCAATTGAGTTCGAAAAGCTCTAAGTAGTCAAAGGGTGTGTTCTGTTTATATGGATGATGTTTATCAAATCTGCTTGAGTGACTACGGCTATAAATATCAAACATTTGGTTTCCCTTTGATAGTATTCTCCATTAAATGTATTATAGGAACCCGTTCATAAAGACCACTTTTTCCTGTCTCCCTTTGGCGGTCTTTATACAGGTTTCAATGTAGTACACGTATATCTGTGTTGATCTCTCGTCACTACATTTTTTATGTGCATAGTTTGCTGGGATACCATCCGACTTCACTGCAACAGATATCACAACGTCTGGACACGTGCAGTCGGCAGAGATACAATACAAGTTCCCATGGGGAGTAGATACAATCGAGAGAATATCTAACCATGGGAGTGTACCTGTTGAACAGATGCAAGACTTGTTCAAGACCGACATGCAGGTAAAAAGGATGGTTGGGGAACATTTCATGAAAGGACTTGTCGGATATTTGTCTTACTTTTTTATTTAAAGTCCCTGTTTTATCTGGCAGTAAACACTGGTTCTCAAATCTTTCAAATTCAGGGAAATTTGTCGGATCTGACAACTTGTCGGACAAAGATGTCAATGAAACCCTCTCCTGGGAATGTTTCATCAAGAGTTGTTATCTGACAAGTTGTCAGATCCGACAACTTTCCTTGAATCTTATTGGCTGAGAACCACTGTTACTATACTAATGGTGGAATGAAACATACTTTGTCAGATAAAACCATCCGACAAGTGCTTACATGAAATGTTCCCATGGTATTCAAACCTTGAAGCATAGGTTGTTATTCTTTCAACTCTGAACGTTTTGATTAAAGTTAATTGACCTATGGTTCAGTGGTATAGGGATAGTAAGAATTGATCACTTTTGTTAACTGAATGTTAAGTACAAGGATCTTCCTTGCATTTATCTCAGTTTTAGTTAAAAACAGGGTATTTCATGTGACCTATAACTATTTTTACCGTTAAAAATTTGGATTAGGGATTGTATCCATTTTTCTCACAGTGATAATGGTGATTAATGTCCTAGAATTGCTTACTTTGTCCAATCTACTTTGTCTAATCCTGTAGTTATCTGGTTTTGTTTAATGAACGAAAAGTCAAGATTAAAAAAAAAGAGGTAAAAAGTATTATAGAAGCATAATTGTTACCATTTGTTCAGTTTGTAGAGAAAGGATGGGAGAAATTTAGCAATCCTTCACATGATTGAAACCTCTGCGTCCTTGTTGGGCAGTCTCTTTGCTTACTAGCAAACTTTTCATGTAAATATCATATATCTGTTCAATTAATAGGGTAAGGATGGGAGGAAGTCTGTAATCCCTCACACTATTGAAACCTCTGCGTCTCTAGAGGGCGGTCTTCTTGCCTACTTGGTTGATGGGTACCAGGAGAAGCAACGCACTGACACCAGAGGTCAATCGGTATCCCGGGAGATCCTACGGCTTCATCTCAGGTTGGCACCCCTCAAGGTTATCATCTTGCCACTTAGAGGGACGAAGGAACTCAGAGAGGTATGAATTGTATATAAACAAACTTTTACACTTATAAATTGTAAGACGCACCCCACGACACCCGGGAATGGTGTGTCACTTGTCAAACATGACTGAGATTTTCATGTACCATGACGCACCTGTGTGTCTCGACTATGACAGACCTTTTTTTTACAATGACTGTGCCTCAAAAAAGATATTTGACGCACCACCGTCATGGTAAAATCATTGTTGAATGGAATTGCAGTGTTTTTATTAAAGAAGAACAATACACATTTCCAGATCCTTGAGGAGGAAACTATGAACAATATTTTGAACACAATAGCTGCGTAAGTATCTAGTTTTATACATAAAACTTTTACTTTTGTGATCAAGAATAATTTTATAAAACACTTCATAACTTCACAAAGTCAACTCTGCTGATATTTAATTTTGATGCAGGCGAGACTCTGGGCCTTTCCGCTATTTTTTTCACATCCTAAATGATCATATTACTTTTGTTATTGTTGTACATTTGTATATCAATATAGTTAGGTGGCCACTCCCAAAACTCAACAATCGGATATGTAGTTCTTTTGTGGACATGTTTCATGCTTTCCTTACATTCTTTCATCTTGTAGCTTTCTGATTACTTGGGCAAGGAATTCAGAAAAGCCAGCGTCAATGTGAGGAGCATAATAGAAGTCTCTCCATCTTTAGAAAATTATTACACCATGTAAGTAGAAAATATTCAGGGTTGTTTCAAATCAAACTGTGACACTCTGAAAACTTCATGGTCATTGGTGTGCTTTGTCAAGATCAGCCTCAATGGCCTGAATTTACAAAGGTGGTTTTGAAAACCATCGGTTGAACCCATTGTTTATGCAGATTTCCTGAATAAATTACACTTGTTTGCCACGAATACTGAAAAATATCCAATGATGATGCCCACTTTTGTCACAATATGACGCCTGTTGCCATGGTTAAGTATGCTATTTTATTCATGATCCCACTGTTTGAAGAGTGGACTCATCAATTCAAAACAGCAGACTCATTAATAAAATAGCATACTTAACCATGGCAACAGGCGTCATATTGGCGCATTGTGACAAAAGCGTGCATCATCATTGGACACTTTTCAATTTACGTGGCAAATATGTGAATTCATACAGGAAATCTGCATAAACCATGGGTTCAACCGATGGTTTCAAAACCACCTTTTGTGATTTCGGGCCAAGTGATGTGATTCAATTCCTACATGAGATGATACTGATAAGAATCAAATTTATCCCTATCAGGATAAATTTGAGCAAGGTTAGCGAGAAGTGAAGAAACAAAATGGGGTTATTACGTTGGCTTGAGAACCTATTGATCAGAAGCATTGGCACATGTTCTGAAATCAGGTAAAGAAACTAATTCAGTTATTGTTTCCAGGCAGAAATGAAAGACCGGATCAAGAGATGAGCTTGTAAATCGAACGTGTACTGTTGAAGATTTGTCTCACACTCAGCTATCCATAGTTATACCACAACTCTAGAACAGAGTTTAAATTAAACCCGGGTTCAGAAAATGGGCCATTATGTTTTGAAATTTGATTTTCTATAATTTATTTCATTAAGTAGCTTGAAAAGGACTGCATGAAAAAGGAAGAAGAAATGAAAAAAATGTTTAAATCAAAGCTAGCCTCAAGATGATGTGAGTATATTTCAAAATTGTTTTTGAATTCATTGTTTTGTATTTTACCCTAGGTTTGATGAGATGGGTGTACCTTTCACTATTCTACTGAATGAAAACACCTTGAAATCAGGAATACTGAGAGTCAGGAACAGAGACACAACTCTAATGGTAAGTTTTCTGTACAGGTTAAATTTGCCAAAGTTGTTTATTTGATGTATTGGCCAGCAGCAGGGCTGGAAAGGTCCATTTGCAATCTCATTACAAAGTAAAATTGCCTTGGGACCACAAACATTTTCCTTTTGGACAAGTTTGAGGGAAAAGAGCATATTAACACAATTTTGCATATTGCCCTTTTTTTCCTTTAATTTATGACTTTTGGAAGGTTTACTGATACAGACTTATAAAAGAAAGTTGTGGGAATGATGAAAATAATAATTGTGAGCTATGAAGAAATGGCCTATTGTGAATAATTGCTCTTCAAATGCCCTTATCTTCAAAATATAAAAAATAACAGTTGATTCTTTTGAGATGGCAATTTGGTTGTATCTATGTTGCAGAAGAACTTAAGTCATTTTGTTACCATTTTCAGTGATCCCAGTTTTGTACAGCCAACACAAATTCTTGCGTGCATTATGAATAGCCTTTGTGAAAAAGTAAAACATTCAATATTTCTCACTTTTTTCATCAACACAGCAACAGCTCCATATCACCGAGGTTCGTGACATGATCCTTCGTCATCTAGAAGCTGACTGAGATGTAGCAGGGAGCTTACTGTTGCTGATGTGGATAAACTGCCAGTTGACTGTGAGCTGTAGTCTCCATCCACTATCAGTTAAGGATGATGTTCTGCACCCTTAACACAACACTAGCCTGCCATTGCTGATTGCAGTCACTCAACTGTGAGCTCTTGTCTCTACTTACCATCAGTTAAGGACAAGGTCCTGCATCCTTTAGAGGGAGACACAGACAAAGACACTGGACTGCTGCTGCTGATGTGGCTATACCACTTCACTTTGAGCTATGGTCTCCATAAGGATGAGGTCCTGCACCCTTTAGAGGAAGACGGAGACACAACACTAGCCAGCTGTTGCTGATTGTGGACGCCCAACTGTGAGCTCTTGTCTCCATCTGTTGAGGAAACAATCTTTGGGCATGTAATCGTGAAGACGTGTCATCGTCGAGTTGCTGGCTTCTTCTGTTGTCTCTTGAAGAATGGCTTCCTGATACAGAAGGCTGGACTGAGTCATCATGAGAGAGGATCCTTTGAAGAGCTTCCTGTATGTCAGTGGTGAGGGCTGATTTATTGTATTAGCAATCACCTTGATGAACAAGTCTTTACTGAATCAATTATCTAAGCAGACCCACTGCAAGAGCTCTCACTGTGTTAATGGTGAGGGCTAAACCATCTTTTCATCTGATCATCCAGGAGGCTGGTCTGAGCCAACGTAGAGGACCCTTCACTGAGTCAATGGTGAGGTCTTGATATGTCATGACTCTGCAAGGCACAGTGAATAAATAGTTTGCTGTCACTATTCATTCATTTTTCAGCCAGTGAGTTTAAAAAATGCTTGCCTTACCTGTAAGAATCCTGCTCAAATGTCTGGGAAATGTTTTGCGATGGAGATATCGAGTCATTGTGAGCAAGCAGTAAAGTATTCTTTGTAATATTTTACTTTTTCTTTGATGCCAGTATTGAATTCTCAAGAATAAAGGGCATTGGCTCAATTTTGTTTTACTCATGAAATTTAGAAAGATGGCATCTTAAAGAACACCTTGCCATAATAAGTGACATCTCAAATTAATGTGCATCCCCTGCCCCACCTGAGGAAATGATTTATAGAACCCCAAGAACCTCATCTAGCATTATATATTCTGTTGGTCAGGGATAGAGGAAAAACAGGAAAAAAAAAAGGAAAAATTGAGAAGCTTGTGGAGAATGAGTTTTGAAGTAAGGTGATTTCTCACAAGCCTGTTAATTAACGAGTGATTTTACTGGTAGTCTACAATGAGCTATGTAGGCATTGCTTCTATGCCTAAGGAGTACATTTATGGTGCAATATTTTTTTCTTGGGTTAGTTTTCTTATATCTCAGACAATGCCATGAATTCATAATGGATCTACCAAAAATTGACAAAAGCTATAGAGTAATTGGTAGACTTTAGGTTACTAGTCTTATATTTTGGTGATATAACTGAAATGATAATAATAATAACATGACTTAAAAAGTGACAAATCCACTCTATAGTCCTCAAGGCACTTAAAGAGCTAAGAGTAAATAAAAAAAAATTTAGAAGATTTTTGAAAGTTTCGACAGAGGTACAATTTTTTTTCATGTCTTCAGGAAAGCTATTCCACAAAATGGGGCATGCAAAAGCAAATGATCTTTCCCCCAAGTTTTTTAAACTTTTGGAATGACAAGGAAGCCAGAAGTGGATGAGCGCAAAGACCTGCTTGGTCTGTAGTAATTGATAAATGAAAGACTGTATTGTGATGCTGATCCAAGAATACTGTGAAAAGCAAGCAACAAAATCTTAAAGATAATCCGATTTTTGATAGGGAGCCAGTGCAGCGAATACAAGATGGGAGTGATATGAGAGCGTTTACTTGACAACTTGACAATGCGAGCAGCTGCATTCTGAAGCTTATATAACTGAGCCTGCGGTAAACGATGAAGATGAAAAGATAATCTAAGATAAATATGAGCTTTTAAATTCTCTTTAGTTATATGAGGAATAGAAAATGGTCCTGATATGCATGTAACTGAAATGATGAAGATCAGGTACGGATCCAATGTTGGACTTTTACGGGGTGTTTATTTATGGTGCTATGTAGCTGTTGTCGTCTTATATCAATGCGCTATCAATGTATTTTTTTTTAACCATGGTTTTGAAAACAATGATAAATTACTTGATTTTGTACTTCCTATGTAACAATTTCTGTTTCCTTTTTTCTTCTCCTTTTTTAAGGAATTGCAATATATAATTAATAAATAGAAATATATGTCAAATGCATGAAATTAGTTTTTTGGGGACGGTGGGTGGTTTCAACATAATAAACCAGGTTTACTGTTGGCCTGCTTAAATTTATGAAGCCAATAGTCTTCTTATTTCCCTTCTCTAGCCAGCAAACATCCACATTGGTACCGCTATTTGTTTTTGCTCTTCCATTCTTCGCTTGGATAACCGGCTTGTTATTGATATTGTATGATAACATTATTTTGCCTGGTGACTAGGCCAGGGAGTAAACGTCAATTGATGGAATGGCCTGCCGCTGATTGCTATTTGACAAGTAAAAATTTACACTGATCGAATGTTCGGCAGATCCCGATTAGACACTTGGGATAACTTGAATACCCAAGTAATATTTCCACCTACTAGTATTGGCCATGTCATTATTTCAATACAGAAGTATTTAATAGTTTGCTTTCATTATTACCAAACCTTGTAGAATATGTTCATGTATATGTGTGACTTCATGGTGCTGACTTTGATGAATTGATCAAGGGAAGTTTGAATAAAATACTCATATTTTCAATATTAATGTTTGTTTTGTTTTATACTTGGTGTGATGGATAAAGATAATAACTTCAACCTGCTACTACTCAAACCATCGCTACTCAAGCCATATTCAGCTCATCTCATCTGGTGTACAGTCCTTTTCAGGACTTCACTCACTTTCAAGAAAAGAATACTTCTAATTTTCTCTTTTCATCCTATATCGTCTTTCCATTTCAATCTTTCTGCCTGTATTTCCTTCCCTTCTTCATATTACACATGGTGAACCATAAATCTTCTCCACATTAAAGATAATAAAGTTACAATGTAAACTATTTCAGTATTATGACCTGGAATACATGGAATCACGCTTTCACAATTTAATGTACAAAAAATGTTTTATTTGTAGAATCAACATACTCAGAAGAATTACTTGATAGATTTCTCTTTTTTTTTCATTGCACACACAAACACAGAAAATTTGAATAAATTAACAATTCAATATCAAATTTGTACCCTAAGAAATTTTTGGGGAAAATACTAAAAATATTTATAATTAATAACAGTACAATAGCAGTTTCAAATTAAATCAACATTGGAATGTTTTTAGAAACAATATTATAATGATAATAGTAGGGGTGGGCAAATAAAACCTTTTTTGGGAAATTCACTTTCAAACGAGTGGATTCTGTTGCCATTTTGGCTGCTGAACACAAATCTAATAAGTATTTTTGTTTTAGAATACGTCTGATATTGGTTCCGAGCGATTTTTCAAAATGGCCGCCGAATTCCTCAAAAATCAGTGTTTTCACTTGTAAATCCTTAAATATCTGTACAAATTAGGGTTGCAACATATCTTACTATATGTTTTCATGGTCACTAAGCACAAAAATACATGAATCAGATAAGTTGGGTCATTCCAAATGATGTTTTTGGGTGAAAATCTGCATTTTTTTGATCATTTTTGGTAAAAATTGTCCTCAAATCACAATTTTTGTACATAAATCCTTAATTATTCATTCATCTGTAACTTGTTGCATGTCTAGCTCTATGTTTTCATGGTCACTAAGCACAAAAATGCATGAATCAGATAAGTTGGGTCATTCAAAATGATGTTTTAGGTGAAAACAGCATATTTGGGCCATTTTTGGTATGAATTGCCCTCAAATCACAATTTTTTGACATAAAACAGTAACTATTCATTTATCTGTAGTTTTCATGGCCACTGAAGCCAACAATCAATAGATTAAATCTGTTCCAACATTTGTAATTTTTTTTTGGGGGGGGTGAAATCAGCTTTTTTTTATCATGTGGTGATAAATGATCACAAATCACTATTTGCATTCATAAAAAAACCAATATTCATGCATCTGTACCTATACTATAGTATGAACTGATATGTGTTCATGCTATTTATTTGAAAAATAGATGATTCATATATGATGATATAATTTCATTGTCTTTCTAGAGAAAAATCCCAGAAATTGTCAGGCAAGGGGGGGTATACATGTATGTGGCTTTGAAATATTTTTGGTGTACAATGTACATAACGTAATAGAACAAGTAGTCGAACTACCTATATTGCATGTTTTCATGATCAGCACTAGATTAAAGAAAATGAAATTTAAAGCAGGAGGCTATATGAATTACTTGTTAGTTATCAATGTTTTCCTTTGAGGATTTATATATTTCTGTTTTAGATTTGGGGTAATGCTTGGCTTGGTGAAATTTTTGCCAGATATCACCTTGACTTTAGTTAGAATTATAGATGTTAAAATGTACTGATTGCATCTGTTATCAATATGCAGTATTGGGTGCAGTGATTTACAAGACCATCTCAACACTAGTAAAACTGGAACATAATTTTTGACTAATACGATTGCCTACAAGTACTCTGTGTCAAAGTTTGGGAAAACGAAAATATTTTGACAAATTAAAATTGTTTACATGAAACTGTAGAGTCTGAGCACAGAGTGTACTAATGTTTGTACGTGTATAATGAATTAATATATGAATTTTTTCATTCAGCAGCAGAGCATCCATTTTTTGTCTTTTGGTACTCTTCGTGCATTTCTTATCAAAACTTTCAATTTCTCCACAGAACATTTTTCCATCTTGTATGTCATCTGATCCTTTCACACACCTATTTGACGAATGTCTGGAGTTACTGTGAGACAAAGATAGCCAACTTAATTCTGAAGCCATTTTCACTGAGATTTGCTAACATATCTAAGTTGTTAAGAGTCAGTGGGCCATTATGGTCTTTACATCTTTCTAAGATTGTTAGAGTTTTACAAGCTTTCTTCTTCTTTAACTCCTCATTCTTATGCAGTGCAAATTTCTGTGAAGATACAACAGTTGCATTAAAGTGTGCTTCGAGCTTCTACACTGTGTCCATCTCTTCAGAACAGCGAGCCCACTTCCACCTAAAAGTTCCTTCCTTTCTTCTATACTCTTACTTTCAAATTCAGGGTGTACCAGAAGACGACCAGATGCCAGCAGATTTTTTTTTCTGGACAGAGTCTGGACAGAAGAACTTTCATCAGTAACTTTGAATCTGTGCACTAGCTTTCACATTCTAAGTTGGTAAAAGGAGCATAAATCATGCATGCCATCAACATCCGATAAAGTAATCGGTCCTGGACATCTGGCTCTTCACTGTACTAATAACTTCTTCAATCACATCAGCAACTAGCCTATCTCTTCCCGATCCTGTTTCTTTTCTCTTTGTCCACCATAATTTTGTCTTACCCGTTTAGTTTTTCCTCAAGGAATCACCTGCCACGTTCTATCCCCAGCATTTTGCTCACCCATCTTGTTGATGCCCAGCAGTTCTTTCATCAGGAAGATGTTAAGATAACCTGTCATTGTGTAAATTTCTCAACAGCATGTGAACCACTCATTCTGAATGAATGTAGCCACGTGACTGCAAGAACAAGTTTGTAGTTGTTGGTGTCCACATCTGCATTGAAGAAAGCTTGGATGAATTCTCGTCATGACAGGTACTCCTTAGCAAGTAATGCAATTCTACCGAATTTATTGGCTACAAATCCTTTGAATCCTTGGCACTGAATATTGTTATTTTCCATCCAAGAGGGACACTTATTGCTGATTATGGCTAGGAGACAATAACTTGGAGATTGCGATCAACCCTAGTATGGATTGAAAATCCTGGATATACAAATATCCCATCACCTGCTGATACCTCCAGTAACTGGTGGATGCAAATCTTCTTTTCTATGTTTCTGCACATCTATTGCATGATCTATACGCAAAATTATATGAGCGCAGCATTTTAGGATTTTAGTAAGGTCTACTTCAAGAGCTTGAAGAAGGACTTCTGTCAGCAGCTCGATCTGTCATCCAGAAGTCTATTTCTGATTTCAATTCATCAGCTGTGGAGTTGGCAAGAATGGCTATTAAGCACTTGAGCCTGAACACATAAGCTTTGATCAGCCCCATCTTGACCACTATGCATCAAATTTCCCACATAACCTGTGGTCAGGGATGTCCTTTTACCTGAATGTCCAGTTATGGTGATGTGGTCTGCTTTCATGTTATTCATATCAACTGTATGCCTATGTATTTTCAACATTGATTCATTAAAGCAGCTGGTCTGCAGATTATTAAATCTTTGATTTTGTTTTGTTTTGTTCATAACTACATGTATGATAATGATTTTTACTAAACATATGAAATTCACTATTTGCATTTATTTTTGCTTACAATGTTGATGTAACCATTTATCACCATGCCTGTACCTCAATAAGTATGCATATATTTCAACTCAGTACCCTAAAAAATAAAGAGACATGTCGCACACCCCTTTTATGATGTTTAATGTACAAATATGGCCAAAAGGCCATTTTCCCGCCATTTTTCAAAAAATGGCGGGAAAACAATTTTATCTCACCCAGCCTATACATCTAATGTCCTATATGTATGTGCAGATATTTGAACTCAGCACCCTCAAACACATAAGACATATCACACACCCATTTTATGCTACTTAATGTAAAAAACATGGAAAATGCCATTTTCCCGCCATTTTTCAAGAAATGGAGGGAAAATGGCAATTTTTTTACCATGGCTATACATCCAATGATTTACATATTGAGATAATTGAACTCAGCACCCTCAAAAACAAAGAGAGAGACAAATACACACCCGTTATATGCCGTTATATATAAAAATAGGGCAAAAAGGGCAATTTTCCCGCCATTTTTCAAAAAAATGGCTGGAACCAATATCAAACCTCATTGGAGGTCAAAATGGTTGGCGGATTTGTGTTCAGCAGCAAAAATGGCAATAGAATTCACCCGTTTGAAATTTTTTTTTGTCATTTGCCCACCCCCAGTAATAGAGGATATTTATGAATGAATAAAACTTAGCATAGAAAAAATGCTTATGTTATATGCATATAAGATCTACACATTTTTTTTTATAAAGTAGCACAATAAGACTTAATTTATGAACCTGCCACTTTTACAGGGAAACTCAGTTGAAAACATCGCAAACCATAGAATATTGGAATATACTGAATAAATTAATGAAACATCCATGGTATAATGATAGCACAATATGCAAAGTGCAGTATTTACGACACCCCTGTTGAAATGATAGAGGCGAAGTAAGTCTCTATCACAAAATTTTCAGAGAGACCATTTAACCAATAATTTGAGATAGTAGGGAGAAAAATGCACACTCCTGATTAGGCTCAATCACACACTAAACTAAATGATGTGTTTGAGAGCAGCATATTCAAAGAACTTTACTGAACCAAGATAGCCCAGTTTACCCACCAGGCAATGTACATGTGTCAGAGCTGCCAACCTGAACAAGAACATTTCAGTATTTTCAAGGCTGAAAATCAGTATTTTGGTGAGGAAAATAGTATTTTCACAGGAATACCATAGGACAACACATAAACTGAAACTTAAGAAATCAGTATTTTGCATGAAACCATCAGTATTCTCTATTTTCAGTACTAAATACAGAAAATCAGTACTACTTGGCAGCTCTGAATGGTGTCTATTCGGTAATAATTTCAGATCCCATATGGATCTGGGCTGGTATGAATGCATGAGCCAAAATTTAAAGTATTTTACTTCAGTATTTTGCTTAGGTTAACTTATATATCTTTGGTATTCAATTGTCATTTTTGGCCAAGTCTAAGTCGGCTGCCTACCTGGCTTTAGTCTGGCATGCATGCCATTTACAAATGTGATACAAGCAGTCATAATTTTTCTGCACACAGATGTATACATACATTGCATATTATTTGGCTTAAACTTTTGGGCGTCATAATGGTTACTATTATTTTTCTTAAATTTGGCATGATAAAGTAATTAGATGTAATCTGAATACGAGTTTAAGCGGTGTGCTTATCACAGTAACATACTAAGTAAAAAAAGTACTTATATAACCAATAGTTCCAAATTCATAAGAGCCCTGCATATCAGCTGGTATATTTTGAATCAAAATACAGAGGGCTGTATCTTGAAGTTCAGTTTAACTTAGACCATTGTTTAAATGTGCTAAAATCACGGGGAGCAAAAAACATCAAAATTTCATTTTTTTTTTAACTATAAAGTTATTTTGTGGTCTTAAATGGAAAAGACAAATGTCTTATTCATCTTCTCTAATTAGTTAAGACTGATTTTAGTGTTAAATGAGCTAATAAAATGAACCTCAACTGTCACCAAACTGATGTCACAATTGGCTATCCATAAAAAACCACAACTTCGGAACAGTTTAAATCAAAACCGAGTTCAGAAAATGAGTACATGTATATATACACAGATATGTATATATACACATATGTATATATACGCATATGTATATATACCCATATGTATATATACGCATATGTATATCTACGCATATGTATATCTACGCATATGTATTTATACGCATATGTATATATACGCATATACATATATACGCACATACATATATACGCATATACATATATACGCATATACATATATACACACACACATATATACGCACACACATATATACACATATACACACACATATATACACACATATATATATATATATATATAAAGCATAAGAAAATACAGGCTTTTCAGAGCACACATAGCCAACATTACTCTTATTTGATTTGGATCTTGGAATGAGAGTAATATAATATATTCTAACAATAATGTTCACATTTTTTTTTTAAAATTCCATTGGTGTAGATTCATATATATGGTATTGTTTGGTAGGAATTTGAATGTTTGAAAGTACATGAAACAAAGACGCCAAGGCCTGTATTCTGAAGTACACTTTAACTTCAAGCATGGTCTGGGCTAAAATAATGAGCAGCCCAAGCAGTAAAAGATTTGTTAAACTGCATGCTTCTTGTGTTTACTGGGATCCTTTCCATGTTTAATGAGGAAAGCAATAATTGTATTAATAATTTCAAGACGATTTGTAATACCAAATGTGATGATACATTGATCATTTGAATCCACAGTTTAACCACACTTTAAGTTAAAATGGAGTTCAGAATATGGCCCCAAAAATCAAATGTTCTACCTGATTAGAAGTTCTTCCAATGACAATGTTTCCGGTAAACATAAATTATTAATCATATAGATTTGACAAGAAAATCTATTACAAAAATACCTAAAAAATTTTCTCTTAAAAAAGATTGAAATAATTTTCAAATAAATAGATACCCGTTTTATTGGGGTCAAACTTGCACGTCCTGATATACAACCAGCTGCTTTGGTGACCTGTCATTCACTGTGATTCTTTGACAATTAAAGCATGACTTTAACCAGATTTTTGTCTAAGAGGAAGTTAAACCTCTCAATAACTTAGTTTTGCATTGAATTCATTGTACTGGCATGATAAAAATGAAGAGCAAACTTACAAATGAACCCCATTTCGCCTCATCGATAGCAATGAAAATCAAAAGGGGGGAGGACAACACAAAATTCTGCTATATCCAAGATAATCTAGTATTTTACTATGGCAATTACAAGTATATAGTTCATGCACATAGCTTACAGATTGGTAATAAACCTGTCAAATTTGCAATCATACAAGTATTGATCAGTATCAATCAATTCAGTATATCAGGAAGTGCAAATTCACCTAATAAAACTTAAAATCACTCAATAGTATTCTGACCATAAACCGGGATTAAATTAGGCCACACTTTTACGGAGTGACAGTTTTCAACTCATTCACCAAATGACCAATTAATAATTATTCTTATCCTGCTGCAAATAGTTGTCAAAAATCAATCACGTCATGAAACAGGAATATAAAAATACAAAAATATGAATTTTAATTGATACATTACAATACAACTAGCACGAAAATGGAAGAAATAGTAAGAGGCCCAGCATTCCATAAAAGTATGGTTAAAAAGTATTGTTTAGACCAGGATTAAACCTAGGTTTAATTATCAGGATACCTTCTAATGCATATCCTCCTCTTAGAACATTACCCTACGAGAGGTAGTAAAGACATTAAGAGCATTACAAATAGAACCCCAAGAAGTAAAGTCACAAGGAATGTTCCAATCGATGAAGACTTCTTCCGATGGCCACGTTCCAGGAAGTACTGGACCATGTCGGTGAGATCTCGTTCTTCTGGCTCGTAACCAAGCTGTTTTCTGGCCTTCTCGATGCTGAAATGATGAGTGACTGCAACCTGGAACAGCTGGAGAATTCAAAGGAGAATATTGAGAAATTGGATTAAGAGTGGAAAAATTACTTCTATGGAAATTTTGCCAATATGGTAAACTTTTAGACATACTGACTTTTTATTTCAATTTAAATCTTTATTTCCAATTTCAACAATACATCTGCAGACTAATGAAACATCCCAAATCATAATACCTCCAGAAAATATTTGTAGAGGGTAGTGGCATAAAAAAACATAACTTATTTTTGTATAATAACAACATTAATATGGTACAGGCACTAAGAATTATATCAATTCTCTTTGCACTTTACAAATAAATACAGTAGTCTATTCACACAAGATTGAGTGGTCACAATGACCAATCATTAAAAAAAAAAATTCTTTCATATAAATTCTTACATGACCTAAACATTCGCATAAATATAAAATATAGTATCCTAAAGATGAGCACACATGGGCATAATAGAATAAACTGTGTCTACCGTGAGCATGCCATACTTATTTTGCTTACTACTGGGCAATTGACTATTATTGATGCATAATCATTGTTACAGAAAACAAACAGGTGATTATTATGTTTGATATTATTTTTACAGCCATGACAGCTGAAAGGCAAATTCCAAAAATTTTAACATGGAATTTTAAGAAAAATACATGGAAGTTTGTCTCACCTCTGTTCTCGTCATCAATGGCTGAAAATCGATGACTGGCTTCAAGATTGTGTGTAACCATTCAGTCAAAAAAGCTATGGAAAGAAAGGGAAATGGTTGTGAATATACATGATTGATCATTGTTTAGCTTACATTAAGTACCAAATCATAACTTGACGGATTCTCTACTGCATGCCATCAGAATCAAAGTCTCCACCACTGCCAGACCAGTAACATATTACACACCTAACTTCTAAAATGTCAAATAATGACCTCAGTGACCTATGATGTGACCAAAAATATGATCAGATCCTTCCTCCCTCATGCATAAACAATCCAATTTTGAAATCAATTGCTCATACAGTTCTTCAAATATCGCATGAACAAGATAATTTGATGTATATGCCTTCTGTGAGCTTTGACTTTTGGCCTCATGACTCCCCATTTCAATAAGATCATTGTTCCTCCTCTAAGTATTCCAAGTTTGAGGTTGAAGATGTGCCATACAAAAAAAAATAATATAAGAGTATGAATTGCAAGTAAGCAGAACAAATAAAGGTTGTAATATTAGATAAATTCAATTCAATTAAGGTTTATTAAAAACCACAGTCACATGAAGTGACAGTGGTTTGTCAATACATACTTCAAACATTAAAAATAGCATCATTTTCAGATACCAAGATAAGATAGAAGTAATAACTCGTAAATCAAATGACTCATACAAAATAATGATTTGGTATTTATAAGTGGTAACATTGCACATTTGTGTGTGCATGTGACTCAAGTGTGTTTAGAATCAGAGAGCCAGACAATGTACACAGCTATATTTTTATAATAAACACTATCATAAATAATATAGGATTTGTATAGAGCACATATCCACCTTGTAAGATGCTCAAGGCGCTCCTATATTACCCTGGCTAAGCTGGTCTACCTATTCCGGTGCTCACAGCTTTTTGAGGATTTACTTCCTGCCGTTACCCATTTACTTCACCTGGGTTGAGTGCAGCATAATGTGGGTAAATTTCTTGCTGAAGGAAAACATGCCATGCCTGGGAATCGAACCCACGCCCCTCAGATTTAAAGACAAAGAGTCTTAACCAATAGACCACAACGCCCCCAAATTATTATTGTACGCTATTACTGAACATGTTATGCAGACTCCTACTCACCAATGATATACATGAACCACACTGGTACAACAAGAGATGGATAATGATAACCTAGACCTGTTATGAGTGGACGGAGGAACTCAAACTGGTTTACTGGAGCCTTGTCAGCAATGAAGTATACCTGACCAGCCTGAAAAGCGAAATAAAAACATCTTAAATCATTCATTGTATCAGTAATTGTAAAAGGAACTTCATCCTCTGACAAGTAGATTTTTTTTTAAGGGGTCTAGCAATTTAAAGGTTAGCAACTGATCATGAGGCTTTTTTCTGTATTTGATTGTAGAAGTCATACCTATGACCAATCCAAATGTTTTTTAAGAGTGTATGCTTTATAACATCAGGTTTCATCATTATAAAAACTATAAATTATCAATCATTATAATATAAAATGTATAATTTTCAACAATTTTTATCTGTACATAATCCAACCATGTAAAATATATAATACAGTTGCAAATAAAAGATTGACTTGAAAAAAAAACTAATCGCTAATTAGATTAATGTTAAATTGCCCAGATTATGTTAAAAACATGGAAAAAACACAAAATTATTGCTATCTTACTTTGAAAATTGAATAATGATTTTATTCAATATTCCCTTTGACCTTTACAAAAAGGGCAAATCTGTGTCTTAAAGATACATAATAAAGGAAAAGTGATTAAAAAAATTATTTGAAAAGACAACATGCATCGACAGAAGCAAACTAGTGTTGGTTATGGCACTCAGGAGAAAGTAGCAGAGTACCTATGTGTGGAGATTAACTTACTGCTATATGTTATTTATGACTTAAAAGACTTTCAGCTGCTGGTATACGACATTGACAAGATAATCTGACATGTGTAAAGATTAACCAACTTACTGCTATAGGTTCTTTGTGCCTTGATAGCCCTTCAGCTGCTAGTATATGACCATTGACAAGATTATCTACATGAACCCAGTAAACATTGATATGTGTAAAGATTAACAAACTTACTGCTATAGGTTTTTTGTGCCTTGATAGCCCTTCAGCTGCTAGTATATGACCATTGACAAGATTATCTACATGAACCCAGGGAACATCAATTGTGTAAAGATTAACCAACTTACTGCTATATGTTCTTTGTGCCTTGAAAGCCCTTCAGCTGCTAGTATATGACCATTGACAAGATTATCTACATGGACCCATGGAACCTTTATGTGGGAACCACCTATCTTCATACATAATAGACCCTGCTCCATATTTTTCTGCAACAAAAAAAGAGAAAAATAGAAAAGAATTTAACATGAAAAGGGAAATAACTATCGCTTATCATTGATTAGCTATTTCTGTATTACATGTAAGTGGTTGTAAAACACTTGAGTAGTGTTTTACAACACTTGTTTTGTTATAGTCATCACCATCAGCATCACCACCACCACCACCATCATCATCATTATCACCACCATATCATCATCCTCATCCCCATCCTCATAATCATAATTATCCTCCTCATCATCATCCTCACCATCATCGGCATGTTGTACCAGATCTAGACCTAAGATGTTTCTACTGAATTAATTATTGCTGTAAATAAATTAGTTTAGTAGTAGTATTAACAGAGTGAAGACTTACCACTATCCTTGGGAAATGTCTCTGTTCCCCAGCACCATAGATGGCTACAGGTCGTATAACACAAATATTCAGAAGACTCCCATCTGAGATAGAAGATAAAAATATCAACCAGTATTTGTATAACATATCGATCACTCCCCCTCCCCCAAAACAAAACAAAACAGAGCAATGTAACTTCTACACCCTTTAAAGCAGATGCAAACCAGCAGCCTTTGATAACAACACCTCAATTCCTCAACTACTAAAATCAGGCCAGGTTTCTAACCCATAATGCATCATTCTTACCGATGTAGTCTTGCAATATAGGCCCACTTGAATAAGACACTAATTCACTATACAATACATTCATATCACAGTAATTATGTTTACTAAGTAGAAAAACAAGTACATGTATGTTCCTCTCAAATTTTTTATAGTTTCTCTGTACAAGTAAAATGATCAGCCTCTTTAACTTTTCTGTATTATTAGTAGTCATCTCAAACAGTATATTTCAAGACAATGAGAGACCACACACAGTGCTTACAGTATGAGTAAAGCACCGAAAATATCAACAAAATTAGATGTACATTACGAGAATTGTGGCATTTCATATTTTCACATATTTTCTTGAAGTTCTTGAGGTTATGCTGAAGTCACATTTCCTCAAGGGCATCCAAACAGCAAGTCGAAAACAGCAGATTTATTCATTTTTAGTCAAATCACCTATATGTCGCTGGTACAAATGTTATTTTACTTGCTCTAAGGCTACTGTATGGGAAATATGACTGCCCCATTAAATGGTATACTTTTTAGCTATGAAAATTAATTGAGTTTTGGTGGTGGGTCATCTTTCAAGGTTATCCAAATAACACAGGGGTAATATGAAGATACCCACAACATACAATTGATATGCAAAAAAAAACCCAAAACACATGGATTCCATTGGAAATGATTTTTTCACATGTAGGGTAAAATTATGAATTCAGGGTCCCGCATCACAAGGGTAAATAGCAATTTATTGTACGCTTGATTTTTACGATTAACTGCATATTGTAGTCAATGCAATCAATCGCTAAAAAATGTTCTATGATGATTGCTAAGCTTTGTGTTAGAGGCCCCCGATTATTCTTACCCTTTGTTTGCCTTCCGTTTGATTTCATTGCTAGCTGTTCTGCCATTGATTTTGATCTTGAGTAATCATCTTTGTGCTGAGCAAAAAGAAAGAGACAAAGAAAAACTGAGCTCGCAATCATCGCTATCATTATTATTGTATACATCATCTCATCGTCATTATCACCATCTCAATCATTCCTATTTATTCTAGTCATTTCTCATCAAAGTTTCGACATTATCATCATACAATTGCTGTACACATCATCACCATTTGCAGTGATGTAATCATTAGGGGAGACCGGGGTTAGTTGGAACATGGGATAAGTTGAAACATTGTAATTTTCTTTAACGCTTGTAAAATAAAGTTATGTAATGCTGCCCTCAATTTATTGCAATATAATTCAACACTGTTGTATTATTAATAACAATAAATTGAGGGCAGTATTGCATAAATTTATTTTACAGGCGTTAAAGAAAATTACAATGTTTCAACTTACCCCATGTTCCAACTAACCCCGGTCAGTCATTGCTACATTTACTGTATAATCATTCAGGTAATTAACATTATCACAAACATCACCATCATATCTATTATCACACCAACATTCCCATCATCCCATCATCAATATCATCATCACCATCATGATCATCATCACAATCATCATCCTCATCATCATCACCCTCATCATCCTCATCACCGCCACCACCACCACCATCATCATCATCATTCTCATCATCAACATCAACATCATAATTGCAACCACCATCACATTACAACACAACCTTCACAACAAATAAATATATCTGTTCCCCATCCCCCTCCCCAAAAAAAAATCATGCCCAACTTGCACAGAAAAGTTGCAGAATCAACACACAATTCTATAAATGACATCAAATTGAGTCTTTTTTTTAAACCATCTCTTGTATGCCCATGAAGAAACAAGCCCCAAAGGTAATCTCAATCAAGAATATGAATTAGCTTTTAGCCTTGAGATTGGTTACACTTGAATTTTCTTTGAAGATTTTCATTGCATTGGTCATTTAGACATTTTAAACTTTCAAGATTCATTCAATTTTATTACAACTGAACAGATACTGATACATTGCAAATGACAAAAGATTGTGAAAGGTTTTTTTTTCTCTATCTTATAACATATAACATATATGATTTTTGAGAATCTGTATCAACATAAAAATGAAGTGAGATTGAAGAAGTTGTTTACTCACTGCAGACAATGGTAGTAAAGGCAACGTCTCGTCTCCATTGTCTATATCTTGCCCAGCGAAGACCACGTTGTGTGTACTTGTGTATACCAATCTGGTCACATTCTCCTTGATACAAGCTGTTATGGATAATCATCATAATCATGGACAGTGACAGAATACACACATGAAGTACATGTTTATTCCACATAATGGTTTGCTTTATATTTCAAAAAGTTAATTTGTCAGTTGAATGTATGGGTATCCAATGTTTTCTGAAGACAGCTAATCTCAAAGGAATAATTTCTTTTGTCAGCATTTGTTATGTTAGTTTGTATATATATTAGTACATGTATAACAAAGGAAGTGTGCAAAAGTACAGATCTACAAACCATGAAGGGCCAGTACATATCTTTCGAAGCAAGAAAGAAAGTGAACAAAATGTGAAGCATGCAGCAATGAAATATTGACATCAAATTAATGTCTTTCCTACATTTTGTTCTGTATCAGAACTGCATTCAAAATTGAACTTCATTTTCACAGCATTTTCCTCGAGACCTTTAAAAAAATATTTCAATATGAAAGCTGTAAAATATAGAGCTTTCTTAATCTGTTTGTAAAAAATACATGTACATGACAGGAAATAAAATTGATTTCCCATCCAAAAATTGTCTGACATTCTTTGCAGAGGAAAAGTATACAATTACTGGTAAGAATTACCTTCTATGATGTTTTCAGTTCCACCAACATTGATGCTTTCAATAAACTCTGAGGATTTCAGCTAAGAGAAGAAAGATAGCGATCAAGCATAGGGCGAAGGGGAAGAAGAAGGATATGAAGAAGAATAATAAAACAAGATAACATTATATTTCTTATCCAATTACTCATATGTATAAATGGTCTTAAGAAGTTCTTTGTGAGTTCTGGCGGGTACATGTTTTTTTGTTTTTTCTCCTAATCAGATCATTCATTTCTATTCCCATGATTAGGCACCAGCTAAAGTAGAGATTCCATCTTTGCAGATTCAAATTCTTTTTACTCTCAAGTCTCAAAAGCAAAGTTCCAGCTTGTCAAAATTTGATTTGAATTGATGTTATTACTTGAACAAAAGGACATGTCATCAGTTATACATAAATTAATGTATAACTGATACATGTAGTACCTTTCAAAGGGACAGCAAGTAACAGAGCTTTCATTAACTGTTGATCATACACTTACCATTTCCCTGCCAGACATTCCATATGAAGCAATGTGAAACACGCAGTCCACACCTTCACATAACTTCTCCAGTACTTCTCGATCCCTAATGTCACCCTGGATAGAATAAATGAAATTATGAAAATAACATTTAATGCACACATTGTAGCCTCTCTTTCCTTCTCAGTGTCCATCTGTCTTCTCACTCTTATCTCTTTCGATCTGTCTTCCTCTCTCTACAATCCCTTCCTTACACTCCCTTAAGGCCTGGTCACACCGCCCGAGTGTTGTTGGAGCGGTCGTGGAGCGGAGAGAAAAAATCATCACCGCTCGCTACCCTTCACCATTTTCGATTTCGATTGTTTTTTTTTTGTTTTTTTCCCCAATTTTGTGAGCCAAATTCGACCCTCTCTCCCTACCGCTCCACGACCGCTCCAACAACGCTCGGGCACTGTGACCAGGCCTTTAACTAGTATTAAGCTTTACTTTTATCTTCATTTTCCATTACTTTCACCCTCCCTTGATACCTCCATCCCAAGCCCTCTCTTTTCTTTCTGCCTCTCTTTTTTCTTCCTATCGCTCTCTCGCTGTTTCTTTACCTCCCCCCTTCCCCCCTTCTCTCTATCCCCCTTTCTCCACCATACCTGAACAACTTTGATATCCGGGTCATAGTCCTCTAGTGGCTTGGCCTTGTCAAAGAGCGTGACCTTTGCCCCCAGGAGGTGCAGTGCCCGTCCAAGGTGAATACCAACGAACCCTGATCCACCTGTAACCAGAACACGACGACCCTGGAATGTTTGCACTTTCAAATTCCTGAAAGAAGACCAATCAATTATTAGAGCTGCAGGGTTAATAGGTTTAACATTCTTTCATACTCCTAACAATAAATATGAGATAGGAATCCCAGCTGTCCCATCTCAATATCAGGCTATTAATATCATGTACTAAAAGCATTTTGTCCCCCTGGTGTCCTGTGCATAGATACTCTTTAAAAAAAAAAAACCCTCCATCATAATATAATTTTCACATTGGACAGACAGGATGCAGATTTTTCAGTAGAGGTGTTGGTCCATTAATTGGGATTGTCCCAGAAAAAAAGGATATCCCAATAAACCAAGACAAATCATGTATCGATATTGTCCTTAATGGGGAGTTTTTTATTCACCCCCCCCCCCCCAGGGACATAGCGGTAGACGGCAATTACTAGGATTGAGAGTGCTAAAAATAGATGCAGTGACCTCGATTCCCCCTTGTTCACTATTTTTCACAACTTGAAAAATTCCAACAATCTTGTTACCAAACCTGATACATGTATGTTTTCATTGACCAGCGCACTTGACTGGTGTTGGTACTATATAGACAGGTGAATGAATTTCCATAGATTTTTTTGTGTGGAGAAATCTTAGAAAAATTGGAAAGTCCTTGTAAACCGGGATGATCCCAATTTTCTGACCAGTAGATCAACGTTGTTTTTTTTTTCTTTTTTTCATAGAAAAGAATTCGGTCCAAATTTTTAAACACAAATTGATGGGTCAGATTTACAATATGCTAAAGTATAGAAGTTCATCTTAAAGAAAATTTTGTTATGACTCATAACAAAACTGGCCGATCGAGACTGGGGTAGAAGGAAAGAACTTTTTGTTTTTTGAGGTTCCAGTCTGTGTCTTGATGTCAGGATACTACCACTCGTTAGACCATCATCCATATAATCGTGGTAAGTGCATAATTTCTGTTTTCACAATTTATCTTGCTAGATATTTTGACCATAATCTACCCTTGTCCCGTGAGTATGGGTAAATACACGGTGAGCTCCTGGGCGCCGGCCCGCTAAGCAGGCCGGTGCTCCCTGGTTAGGATATCATCAAATGACATCATCATCATGGCAGGGCCAGGGTAAATTTCCTTCCCTTGCAAAGCCGGCCTTGCAGTCCCGACAAACCCTTCCCGGGACGCCTATTTGTCCCGTATGTAAGAATATTGAACAAAATGTAGTTAATACATTTAAAAGTGATGACTTTTCATCAAATAACCAACAGATGACGAAGCAGAGACAACAATAAAATAGATGACTGTAAGCTTTTGCAAGTTCTGCGGTGATTTTCTTGCTAATTGAACCCAAACATTGCAAATGAACTGGCCTCCTGCCTGTGTGAGACAGGCTACTATCTAGGCAAGTAGGATCGGAGCAAATTCTCAATGGTGCAAACAATTTTGATAAACAGTTTTTCCACCAAAATAATCACATAATCGGCGGGAAATTTGTATAATTATCTTATGGATTCTTAGATTACTGATTTGGAGATGTAATCGGAGGAACAAGTGATTGAGTTTTCATAATAGATCTGGTTGTTTCAGCTTTCGATTTGAGTCTTAATTGTTGTGTATAATTATGATGCTGCAATGATTAATCTCATTTTTTAAGTTGACAATGTTTCACTTTGAAATTTTATTAATTTTCAAAACATTTTAGCTTTTAAAATTTCAATAATATATTTGAAAAACACCAGATATTATGATTTTTGTTAGATGATTGGATCGTTTTTGTTTGCTTGAAGTTTGAACTCTTTTCCTTTTTCTTTCTTTCCATTCTTTTTTCATCCTTCTATCCTTCCTGCTTGCCTTTTTTTGTTCTATCTTTATTTGCTATATTTCTTTCCTGATCCTTTCTCTCTGTGTTCATTTTTCTTTCTTCCTCCTGTCTCTTACCTACCATCTTTCAGTAATCTTTAAAAACATACTTGTTCTCTAGTAGAGGCGCACGGCCAATATGGGAGACTCTCTCCACATTACGAAAATGTCCCGTTTGATTCTCGACCTCACTTCGGACTGCAAACTGCGGTTTTATACCCCGATTCGCGTTTGGAAACTTTTCCAACCCCGATAAACCCATCTTGGCCAGGTAATCCCCTTGTCTCGATTTCACCACCACGGGCCAGCTAAATGAGCGTTGAGCCAAGGACGAAATGATAAACAACGCTGTGCTATTACGTAAGACTTGTCTGCCTGTAGAAGGATCTTCGGAATGAAATTATTGTATTCGATATTAATCACGTTTTCAAAGGCATATTACATTCAGACATCCAATACTAGTCCATTTTCAATTTCGAACGAAGAAAATCGACCTTGAAATAAGGAAAGTAAGCGAATAAAAATTACGGTATGCTTAGCATGCAAGGACCGCGATGCATGCATAGTTTCTGTCCGTCCAGCAAGAAAATGGGTTCACTCGCGCAATGATACAGTCTTAACGTTCGAAAAATAGAAGTAATGGCATACCAACATACAAAGTATAATAATCATGCTGCTGATATGCACAAAAATATGAAATCATTATTTTTTTTTACCCCAAAGTCTTATTCATAATTTAAATACAAACTATGCCTGTAACTATTTTTTAATCGCAAACGTATTATTGCACCATACGTGGTTCTCCGGTAAACTGCCCATGTGCGCTGCATCCATTCCACCGTTTGCTTTGGGTCGTTTATACTTTTAGTTTCCACCATTAAATGTCTAACTTAGATATGTTGTGCTAATTTTTTTGTAAGTCAAAATGTTCATCGTTGGAGAGCGAGTTCAGGCGATTGATGAGTTGGGAAGATGGAGTGTTGGAAAGATCGATCACGTGTCTTAGTTTACAAAACCGCGTGCCCGTTGAACCCCGATCCCTTCAGTGCCCATTTTTAATATGTTCCCCTTCCTCAAGTACATCTTGTTGAATAATCACTTTAAAAAAAGTTGTTTTTTTGCCCCCCCCCCCTTAGCCCCCTTTTCATAGTGAAAGTTCCTTTGCAGTGTCCTTTTTTATCTTTGATCAAGCGACCCATTTGAACATGCCCATATTTGATTGTGATAAATGTCTGTTTTATTTTCTAGTTCAAAATTTATCATTCTGCTAATATGAGGTGATTAAAATTAGCGCCCTGTCCTTTTTGTCGGGAGAAAGAGAGAGAGAGAAATAGAGATGGGGTGGAATTTCCACCCCATCTCTATTTCTCTCTATATATCTTTAACAAGGGCGCCGGAAGCGAGGGGGGCAGGGGGCACTTGCCCCCCCCCCCCCAAATAAATTTTTTGGGGGGCAAAACAAGATTTTGCCCCCCCCCCCAATGTGCCCCCCTGAAAGTAGAAAAATGATAAATTTTTAAATAATTAAAGGACAAAAGTATACGATGAAGGCACTTTTATGCCCAAAAATTGTCATTTCTATTGTCAAAAATGAACAATTTTGCCCCTGACGGAGCAATGACATTATCATAGTAAGCCTGGCGTCTTTTGACGAACAGTTCCTCTGTGAAACATACCTTTGAAAAGCCCCTTTCACATCTTATTACAGTGTGATAACGTTTAACCTTTTAATGAATACATTTCAGACTAAAACCGAATGGCAAGCTAATTTTCTTTAATATCTAAACCTACAAATTATGAAAAAGATGGATATCTTCTTAGATAAATGATTTGATTTTATATATTTCGATCCAAAAAAGTGAAAAAAAATCAAGCACGTTTTGAAATAAAAAGATGGGTGTGTATTTATGCAAAGCGCAAGCGATTTTATTATTTTTATAACATGTCCTGAAAGTTTTCTTTTTTCCCAATTATTCACCTCCCTTCCATCATTCAACTTTCTTCCCGGTCCTATCTTTCTTCTTATTTTTCGCCTCACCTTCCGCCGCTTCGCCCCTTGATCTACCTATGATGACCCCTCCCACGGCAGGAATTTTGTGTAAAAATGGAGTATAAGTCTCGTTAATAGAGTGTTTAAAAACAAATTTGGGGGATAAAGCATAGTTAAAGTTCATTGTGAAGGATTAATCATAACTCATGAAAACTATTCTTTATACTGAGTACGCAAACAATGAAAATATTCTCAGTATATTCCAAGTAAATTTGGAATAAAGGGAAAGTGAATTGGATTAACAAAGGTATGATTTTACTGGGTATGGAACATTCTCGTCTAACCGTCTATGCACTAAATTCAGAGGCGATTTTCTTTTTTCATCATTTTTATTAGTTATGAAATTGACAATGGCCATCGATGTCATCAATGTCATCACTCTTTGGCTGGTATATAGGGCTAGATGAGAGTTGGAGAATAGTTGGGCCGGTATGCCTTTTCTTTTCCTAACCAAGTTCTTAACAAAAACTATCTGTTTATATATATTTCGAAATTCGAGGATATAATTTCGATTTGAAATTATGTATTTTTTCCATAATAAAAGAGCACAAATAGTAGGGGGACATTTGATATTATGTACCCCTTTCCAAAATGGTAGGGGGACGCGTCCCCCCTGTCCCCCTGGGATTTCCGCCCATGGTGATGGGGGAGCTTTTGCATTTTCTAGAATAAAATTGAAAGATTTCGTGCACACTTTGGGTGAATTTTGCCCTCTCGATCGGTGGCCCCCGGATGCATACGGTCATGCATGTTTGTCATCTTAAAGTCTTTAAAAGGCCTATATTACATTGGTTTAAAACAATAGAGTTTGCAATAAGGCTCGTAATTTGCTGGAACTGCGACCCTGATCATGAAGAAACACCAGTCTGGGTCAGAAGGGAGGAAACAGGATCAAAAAGAACCCCAAGACTGTTTAATTCTCAAGAAATTTATTTTTGAATGCTCTTAGAAACGCAACTTTTACACTCAATTTTTACACCCTCAACCACACCCTCTCCCGCTCGATCGCTTCCGTATCTCACGCTTTCAAAAATATTGTGCCCCCTTCGGGATTTTGCCCCCCCAAAAAAAAAAAAAAACTGAAAGTGTTCCGGCACGCCTTGGTGGAAACAAATCTGAAAGAAAACATGAAACCAAGAAAGGTATTTCAGAGGGAGGTTTACCGTATACACAGGCTATAGGCCTACAAAATAAGAACAATAATGGGAGATAAAGAAGATCACCTGCTAATAACGCATGTGAATTAGAAAACGTTCTGAATAGATATGAATAGAACATTGAAATGCTATCCAAACATTGTGATTCATAATGCTGGTCTTTGTATTTTAATGTTCTATGTATAGGCCTACACCTCAGCTTTGAGAAAAGGACATTCATAGGCCTTACTACAGATATGATTGGCAAATGCACGTTCTTTAGAGGTGTAGATCAAAAGGGGGTGGATGAAGAAAATAAGTCTAGAAAGAAAAGAATTAGACAGCCAGACAGAGAGAAAGAAGGAAAGAAAGGAAGGAAGAAAATAAGTCTAGAAAGAAAAGAATTAGACAGCCAGACAGAGAGAAAGAAGGAAAGAAAGGAAGGAAGAAAGAAAGAAAGGAAGGAAGGAAGAGAGAGAGAAAGAAAGAAAGAAAGAAAAAAAGAAAGAAAGGAAGGAAGGGAGAGAGAGAAAGAAAGAAAGAAAGAAAGAAAGAAAGAAGGAAAGAAAGAAAGAAAAAACTTTCTATCAACGCGTGTATACATCCATGGCCATGCGCTCGCCGGAACTACACACATTGCAATCCATCGTGTGTGGCCCCCTGCTGTGACCGTAGATGCTGGGGTGAATTATCTTCGCGGACCGAGGTCAAGAAACAGGTGTTTCTATACTTAAATTTAATCTCTTGAGGGCAATAGGATTTGTATTACTGGGAGAAGATATTTGTTGATAAGGGAAAATGGGGTATACAGCCCTCAAACGAGAGATTTTCGTCATGAATAGGGGAGACAATCTCCCACATTGGAGACTTGCTTTGCAAAAGGACAAAAGAAACAACACCAACAAAAGCATGATTTTTTCTACCCAAAATTTTGTCTCACTGAGGTCAGAAGCCCATTTGTTTTGTGTGTGATTGACAATAAAAATCCTTAATCAAAACAAAAGTAGATGGTGAATTTTTAAAGTAGACGGTGAAAAGGGGTAATTTGTCATGAGTCTGCTTATCACATTTTTATTTGCCGCCAAGGTAATCCTTTTGCCGCAAATGTAAACAAAGGAAATTAGTCTCCAAAACTGGAGACTGTCTCTGAAATTGGATACCCAAATTCTTTACAAAAGTCTCTGATATTGGAGATAATTTCCCACATTGGAGACAGTCTCCAATATTGGCCGTGCGCCTCTACTGTTCTCATGTTAGATTATTTTGTTCAGGAAAAGCACCATGTATGTTGCAATGTTTTAATTTTTCATTTAGTATTTATGTATTTTATTCTCAGTATACCTGTATTTAATAGACTTAATTGCCTCTTTTGTAAAGCGCATAGAGATTCTGTCAAATATTATGCGCTATATAAGCATCTTTTATTATTCTTTGTTTAAAATTTTCTTTTTTTCCTTCTCCCTTCCTCTGCTTTTCTTTCTTTGTCTCCTTCCATTATTTTTTTTCATTCTTTCCTCCCTCTCTTTCCCCTATTCTTTCATTTTTTTCTAATTCTTTTCCCTTATTCTTATCTCCTTCCTTCCCTCCTTCCTGTTTTTCTTCTTCTTTGTTTCTCTCAAAAAATGAAGGAAACATTTTTCTTTCCTTCATATCTTTCTGTCCTCCTTTATTCTTACTTTCTTTTCTTTTCTTTCCTCTATTTTGTCTTTCACACATTTATTCATCTTCCATTTCTTTTTCTTTCTTTCTAGGCCTATATTCAAATCAAAGAATGACCGAAACCTCTTTCTTTCAACTCAAGTATCTAGCTATATTACATGATTTTTTATTTTTTTTTAAATACAGACAAATTATACATCACTTGAAAGGTTTTTTCAAGACAAATTCAATGGTGAAGACCAAATTACAATTGGAGCACCATAACTGAAGATATGGCCTTTTAAAGGGACGCTATACGCAGAACTTTTCTGCCACCCAAGACAAGTACCCATTGGGTGGCAGATCTACAGGTACTTGTAGATCTAAGAAACTTCCATACTTTTTTTTCATGTAGGTTACTAAGTTAATTTGACTAAAATGCAACACAAGAGGTGATCTAGCTTGTAGAGCATGGCTGTGTTACCTTCATATTTTTCTTATTCAAACAGCTTCTATTTGTGAAAATATAGTAAGATAACAAATTAGAATAAGACAAGAGAAATGCATGGAACGCTTTGCGTTGTTAAAAAAAATTAATCAACTCTTGGGGGTCTCATTCCTCAACAGACTTTAATCAGAAAATAAAAATGAATGTCCAACTATACTTCCCGGTATCTGTAAGATTTATATCATTCAAAAGTAGAAAATTAAGTTTTGCAAGTAAATTTTTTCTTTCTTTCTGCTTGTCCATGTTCACTCTGTATTCTGTATAATTACCATGATGTCTCTTTTTGTTTGCAGATCTGAGAATGCGAGATCAGACAGCTGGAGCTGCAACAGTAGCTAGAAATGTACTCCACTGCTTAGAATTATAGAATATATTACATGTAACATTAAATATATTGGAATATATAGTTAAAAAGCAAGTCTCTGACATCTGAATTTCTACTACATTTAAAATCACATTTACAAAATAATCTCCCTCCTAGTAAACATAATAAAACAGGGACCCATTATTGTGTACATCATGTGAATTGATGAGACAGCTTATTGATATGATGACACAAAACAACAGAATATAGATACATGTATAGTCATGTATCTATTCATTTTAATACCAGTACCAGGCAGCAGTCAATGCATGGTCTGCGCCTGCTTTAATTCCCGCCTGTTTTTTTTTTCTTGAAATATTAAGTTGAAATTATCATTAATTTATCATCAATACACATAATTCATGCAGAAATCAAATGCACAACTTATCACCTACAACTAATTTCAATGGGTTTAACAATAACATACATGCATCAAGTACCACACCTACGGACACTACGCCCACTCACTCCTTTCGGTCAGCCATGGCACCAAAATCACACTCTAGGCGGCACAACATGGGCTTGCATTCGCCTCTTGCGCAGCTATGCGACACATTCTTATATATCAAAATTAGATTTTCTGATACAAATACACTTCAAAGAATTAATTTATATCTGATATTTGACTGTTCCCTGGGAAATTTTCTGTTTATACAGCTTTGAAGTAAGAAAATAGAAACACGATTTACCGTAAGTGTCCAAAAAACTCCTTTTTGTAACGAAAAACATTGCCGATATTGAACTGAAATCGTCACTAACTTGTAGAAGAAAGTCTGCCGATTTTAATGATACATAACACATGGTTATTTGATGCCCCTAGAGGGTGTCAACAAGTAAAAATAACTTGCAAGATTAACCCGGTTCTGGAGTCATATTTTCCAAAATGGCGACTTCCATTGTGTGACGACGGACAGGTGGTGCTCTCGAAAACGGCCTTAAAAACAACATTTTTGCGATGCAAATGTGAGTAAATTGACTAGAAATAAGAAGTTTAGATATAATAGAAAAAGATCGTAACATTTTATGAAAAAAGGATTTGAAATGTTGATACACTGGCTCAATGAATTTTGCCCATTTTGTGTGTTGGCAGAATAGGAAATGTGTTAAACGCGAACCCGTTGCGATCGCTAAAGTATCATCCTTCTTTTATTCTATCTTTCTCTTATTTTTTAAATTTTTCCTTCATTTTTCTTTCTTTCTTCTCAATTCTACCATCTCTTTTCTTTCGTCTTTTCTTTCTCTCCTTCATTCTTTCGTTCACCCTCCCTTCCAATTCTTTACATTTTTTTACAAGTCTAGCCTACATACAGACCAGTGAACACCCCAACACTCCAATCTCCAACACAAATTTGTATGCGAGGGACTAAGCCTGGACCTAGGCCCAGCTCGGGCATAATACTATTATGTAATGACGGATTTAAACTCACCTTATCACATCTCCTGCTCGTTTTTTATGAAGAAAATTTGCGGACATTGCCATCATTGATTGTATTCGCATATGTAAAATAAACTTATCTCGGCTTTATTATGAAAACGGAGATATGATATTTCTATTGTTGAATAAGAAATTTGCACGAGCTGCGCGCGGCGAACTGGTAGTGGTTTGATGACACAAAATAAAAAGGAATTAATGTGTCAACGTAAGTCGATCCCCGAGCTCTCGAGACAGATCTTCGGATTCAGGGGCCATGGAACGGTTTTCAAAGTGGGGGGAGGGGGCTGACCATGCTAGAAATCACAATCATATGGTATTTTTACGTTGTTGTACACGGTTCTGGACCCCCCCCCCAGCCCCTGATAAATATATGACACGCTTTTAAAGATCCATTAAATATTTTTCTAGTTATTGTGCGGAAAGGGGCGGAAACCAAGTGGGGGGACTGACGGAAAGACGGACGGACGGGGCCAACACCCTCCCTCCGGACTTCGTCTGCGGGGGCATAAAATCTTCTGTCAGGCAAGACAACAAAAATTACAATGGGGGGGGGGTTAAGGCCCCTTAACCTCATGGTATTCTATGCCCCCCCCCCCTGCTACGTACAGTTTATCCATCACTCTTCAAGGTTGCGTTTCAAGACAGCAAAACAATATACATGTACCTCCTTTTCTCTCTTTAATCATTACTTGTAAACAATCCAATTTACATCACTATAATCCATTAAAAAAATCATTACAAGTCTTGTTTTTAATATTGGTACATCTCACAGAAAACACACATTCACCTCCCCAAACCCCTAATGTATGTCCACAAAATACACAACATCAGACATTGAATGATGGTGAAACAATTAATATTTATTCATCAGACAATAGCATTACTAAATACATTTCAATGTTAGTACTCGAATATATAGTGAATTCCTAATCACTTTCTAAAAACATCATTCTTTCACCAATACAATTTTGAATGGTATGAAAAGTACAATATACTGTAAATGTAATGATAATAGGAAGGAATGAATGTACTGTATCATGTAGACCAAAAGTTTTCAGTATATTCCCTTAAATAATTTTCTGGTAAGAATGAAGATTAAAGATTAAAATTTATTGATCATGCACAGAATCATATCAAATTCAGCAGTAACAGCTTTATTTCCCAAAATAAATCTGCAAATTATCGAATATCATCACTATAATCACAATGTATCGTTTCATTATTTTTGTTTTTACACTATTCTTTACTGTAACATCTGTTCTTGCCCTAGGCTATATGGCAATAAGTTCATATGCCCTACATCCTTTGGCTTGAGAAAAACCTGTAATTGTGCTGTAAATAATGAGCATATCGCTCAAAGGCTTTGGTCTAAAATATGGACTGGTCCAACCAAAACTTAAGAACTTTCTGCAGAAACCTCTTAGTCATTGAATACTTTATTTTTCTATACGTGTTTAAATTTTCAACTTTATATTGTAATCTAATTATTCTTTGTTTATCGTGTGTATTATTATGAATTGTAAATGAAAACAAGAGTGGAAAAAATCAATTCAAATCAAATCAATTAGAGAACTTTATAATCATCTAAAATATGCAAGATATTTCCTTGGGTATCACATTGAATACATAACATCTTTGATCACTTCAAAACTTTCTATTAATCTTATTCCCTGTCTAAAATCATTGATTTTGTGGTTATCCAGAATTTCAATTTACAAAAAAAATTTATAGAACATACAGTGCATATATGCAAGTGAATTGAGATCATACAAACAAAAATGAATAACAAGTGGAGAGCAGAATTGTGTCTTGCCGAACAAACCCACACGAGGGAAGATTGGAAGTACAATGTTGTGCATTTTTATAACAAACAGTATTCATGTGAGTAAGCATTATGATCATTATTTTCAAAGTAAATTTTAGGATTAACATGTCAACGATGTGCAGTTTTCTGCTTTGCCACCCGCCTTGCCACACAGTCAGAAATCTATTGAAACTCCAAGCTGATACTGACAAGCAGCTTTCTTCGAACTCCATTTATGACAGGATGTTTATCTATGTTTTTTAAGGTTCCTTCAATTTTAATACAACACGAGATTTTGACCCACAGTTCAGGTGAACTTAAATGGATCCCAGCTTACTAAAATCAATTAATAAATCTATGCAGCATATCAAATCAGATCGGAAAGGTTGACACAGGATAATATGGCAGATATTTGTCAAAAGTTTTTTTTTTAAATGGGCAAACCATCATGGAATTACATGATAGGTGTAGAGATATAAAGATGTGAAAGCCATGTGGGTTGATATAATGCAAAACATTAGAAATTTTTATTAAAATATACAAATAATTGAGAAAATTCTCATAGAAGGGTGTTTAACATGAATAAAGGGACACTGTTTTTTTTTTATGAGATAGATATCAATAATAAAAACAGGCATACAATTTGATATGGGTATTCAAAAAAATTCCCTTTCAATAATGGTTGCACAATCCACTGTGTGCATATTCAGTGTACATATACAGAAATGAAAGCCTCATAAAAGAATTACAATATTTTCAGGGGTGATCAAAAAGTATTCTGGGTGAAGAAAAGGTATTTTTTAACTTTTCTGCAATAGAAATTTCATAAAATATGAATAAAGTAAATTGTATTTTTGTGAAACCTGCAGTTTTTTGGTTTAAAAAAAGTACAAAAATGCCAGAAGGGGAAAACTTTGCTTCTCTGAATTTATGGATATTTATTCATATGTATTCCCAGTGGGTGCACATTATAATAACTTTCCACATTATCATTGAAAATAACACTTTATCTAGCAATGTTAGATACAGTGACCGTGATGGTAAAAAAAGTCAACAGCTTTAATTACAGAATATCTCGAAATAAAATTTTCCTTTTTTTCTTTTTAATACTTTAGTGCAATGACATAAAGACCGTTTGTATCAAATCACAATACAATAAAAGCACATAACAATTACAAATACACAAACAAATATACCTTGTTTTCCATAAAAAGGATGAAATACTTCAATATAAATGATACCTGACTATGTGTAGATAAATAAAAATGAATATATTTGTAAATATATGTATATGACAAAAATATTTATAGTGTCTTTTATATCATTCCATTCTTAGTAATAAAACAAACAGACTCTTTAAAAAAGTGTAAAGTGCCTCAGATCAACAGATACATTTCCTTGTTGTTGCTAAGTTTATTAGAATTTACTATGTTCATCAAACAATTCCTGTTGACTTCCAAGAGGTGGAATTCCATCTCATATCTTCTGTCATAATAAAAAGAACACATTCATAATGAACTTTACCCTCTAAAATTCACCTGGATAATAATCAATTCATTGACATTATACAGTAACAAATGCAGCTAGTAAAATCAGAATGATCATGAATGTGAAAAAATAACAAAATGATGTCAGACAGTTCAAGGCAAAGATACACCAGACAAGGGGTATATTTGTCTGCAAACTGTCTGAAAAAGCCTTCATAAATTGCAAAAGAACCACCCTAAATTGCTAGTGGGTAAAATGCAAAGATTGCAAGGCATACTTTGGCACACACTGAAGTAGAGAAATTGTTCCCTGTTTACAAAAATAGTAATTTGCTCCTAGTAACAGTACGTCATAAATATACTTTGGATACTATATACAAAAAGATTATTTAATAAGTTACCAAAATTGTTGGGAAAAAACATCAACTCTTGCAATTGTGGTAGTGAAGATACTCATAAGAGTGTAATTTCCTCTTAAATTTAAAATCAACCTTCATAAATCGCTGAAACATTAAATGAAAAAATGATAAAAAGACTATGTTCAAATACAAAATTGTTAAAACATGTCACTAAATATCTGATGTCTACACATGGACTAAATTTTTAAAATGATGAAATTTGTAATAGTATGAAATGCATAATGATGTTTATTAATAAAATGAAATAATGATAACATCTAAAAAAAGAGAAAAATTCAAACTCGAGAAACATATATTTATTTTAAGTTTGTTGCCTGGTTGGCAAACGGACGTTGGATTTTAGCATACATTAGTTCCCATTCAAGTTAGTCAGACAGAAGTACGTTAACTCTTTGCTGCTTTGTTCAACTATAGTATCTGTAAATCTTGTGAAGTCTGTGCTTGAGCTAACGCCCTTGAAAATCGCTGTACACATTAACCTCTTTCCCTTTTGCCAGCCAGGCGAGGAGTTGAATAATATCTAAATAAATGTTCTTCACGCCACCATGTAACAGTAAAGCTGGATAAGAACATAGATGACTATCATCTCAAATAATAAATAGCAAAAAGGCCACCTTGTTAGTACTGGATAATTGTACCATTAATATGTAATGCACATTGTTTTCAATGTCTAAGATTTGAGTACAAATAGAATTCCTGAATTTGACGTAAAGAGAACTTGAAAAGTCACACTTGAAAGACAATGATAAACACAAAAAGCAAAATGGTTCCCACAATTGAATTCTGACCCTTCCAAATTTCTGTGACTGTTTAAAGAAAACATGTTTGGTAATAGGACTAATGCTTCCTAGCCCCTCCCCTCAAGAAAGATCAAGAATTTGGTTTATGATACAACTGAATGTTTTCCAAAGTTCCCCTAGCAGTTTAATAATGTAATAAAACTGTCTGAGTCATCAATTATGAGCATCAAAACCCCCAAAACACAAAAAACACCCAATAAACTTAATTTAAGTTTTTGTCAGTTTTTTAATAGGGTTATTTTTGCTGTTGTTGGAGAGTGTTTTTGGTATGTAATGTTGAATTACACTACATACCTAACAAGCAGAATAAACTTCAGGAGACTCAGACTTCCAACGTTTAAAAAGGGAATCCCCTGAAAAGTGAAACCACAAATTCGATTCCAAATAAAAAAAGAATAAAAGGTTTTCATAGTAATACAATGTAGACAATATACCTTTGAACATTAAAACCAAGCACTGATTCATATTTTACGTAATTCAGGAAATTTAAGGAAAAAACAAGGAGGTTCATGAACCACGAGCCTTGCCTGATATCGCGATCAATAAAATATGCAATAAGATGTTTTTACCTTATCATCCTCATAGACAAATGTGTGGTATAACCCAGTGGTCATTTGTACCAAGTGTAAACACAAAGGATCCAAAATTAAAGAAATGAGAGCAATTAGAACAAAAACTTGACCTTTTGACCCCATCACCCTCATGGACACCCATTTGGTATTACCCAATGATCAGATGTACCAAGAATCAACATAATTGATGCAGAAATAAAGAAATGAGAGCAAGTTGAACAAAAACTAACATTTTTAACAGACTAACAGACCAAGAGGAAAAGTGATTATTAGGTCTCTACCAAACTTCGTTCAGGCGAGACAAAAAGCAATTAATCTTCCCAAGTATTAGTGACAGAAACTGAAGTTATCATTGCACAAAATTTGGTCAGATAGCAATCATCAGAGAGAATGATAAAGTCAATTGCACATGGGGAATGGGTGTAATTATATTACCAACATGTTTAAAGGGTTATGTGCCAGTTTTGTATCTTGCCTTACCTGTTACCATTTAATGCAAGGAAAATATGACTGCTGTAACACCCAAACTCTGTCTCTCCAAATCTTGTCTTCTTACATTCATGATGTTGTGGTATTTGATGTTAGTAACATAATTACATCACCATCGACTATCACGGTGAAAGTTCTGCTTAAATAATCTGTTTGGTCCTAGAATTTGGGTATTCAGTATATTCAATTGCTTATATATCAGAAGGGTGATAATATTCTTCATGATGATTTGGCCATTTACATACATCTCAAGAGTCCCAATCAACAGCATAACATTTTAATCTACGTTTAAAGCTCATCAAGTATTCAAATATATTAATCATAAAAATATATATATATTCAACATACAAATAAAAATATTTGTGCACCAAGTACAACAACTGTGAATTGAATAGTGTGAGAGTTTTAGCCTCTCATTTCACAATAATTATTGATCACATTTTCAATTAATAAAAAAGGGTTCTTGTATCAAGAGCTTCTTAGGAAGCTGAATAAATGCAGGGGAGGGGTTCAAGTGGGACAGGAGGGGGGGGGGGCGGATTAAACATCCATATTGACTGATATCTGTGGTTTGGGTGGATGTCGGACACTGTGTCTGCTGCTGGTTCTTCCATTATGTTCATTCTCCTGTGTAACGGACATCAACTCTGCCTCCTCATCTGGACTGTCTACCTGTGTCTTTGCAAATTCAATGAACACCTATTGAGTAAAGAGAAACCAGGGAAGGGTTTATATTTCCTGAGAAGAAGCAATTTTCCTACATCTGTTTGTGCCAATTTGTGTACAGAGGTTCCTTTGAAGCTGTGAGGGCTATACAAGAGAAGCTAATAGCGCGTCAACCCATGCATTTGACTATAGAGACTATAAATAACTTCTGTTGAGTCTGGTCCCAGTTGCATAAACCTTAATACTATTAATGGTAACTCTGTCATAATTGATTACTACTGAAAATAATAATAGCTGGTTGTTATTTTCCCGTAACAATTCAAAGCGCTTTACAGCATGTTATTATCCCAGTCATTGGATTCATTTGAACCCCGCAAGAAAAGTTCCAAATGTCCATTATCTGGGGAGCATTCCTTGCATTCATCACAGCCTCATTATGGCACTGGCAAATTCAAACATACAATAACTTTCGAATCCTACCGGGCACCCATTTAGCACCTGGGTTGAAAGTAGCAAAGTGTGGATTAACGCCTTGGCAAAGGACGCTAGACCGCAGATGGATTCGAACACATGACTCTCTGTTTACAAGGCGAGAGTCGGAACCAACATACAAGGGGCCTGTTGCATAAAACTTTTTACCAGAAAAAAATCTCTGATAAAAACTGAAAGCTAAGGTTAGTCTGATTTCTGCCATTGACTTTAACACAGGGAAAAAATCTGGTAAAAACAACCTGAGTTTTCTCTGGTAAAAAGTTTTATGCAACGGGCCCCAGGGCTCTTACTACCATGGTAACACTGCGCAAACTAAATCAAGGTTTCCATGGAAGTTACAATGAAAGACAAAGTTATCACAATTTAAGGTCTTGTTAAAAAGCATTCTAGAAACAGCATAAATTATGTCCTTTTTTATAGACCATGGGTACTACTTTAAGTGCATTGTACTTGTTTGTTTGAAATTATTTCAAAATTGCAACAAGCTAAAAAACTTATTAATCACTTTCATAAATAAAAAAAATTATTGAACATGCACAGAGTTTCATGAATAACCATACAAAATTTTATTTGCTGAATAATATAAATAATTGTTTCATTATTCCTTTTCATATACATTATACATGTAAGCATCACATTTAGGAGTATTATATTGGATCTAATGAAGCCATTTTGCCTTATAGTGACATAGATAAAATAACAATTACATCAAGAATATCAGAGATTCCTTTTTCCATAATCATTTAACTTTGATTGTTCATTCACTTTGATATTCAATATTGTTTTGTATATTCATAATGAATTGAGCTAATAAGGACATCTATTCAACATACAAATATAATATTCATAGAAACTCACCTGCTCTAATGTGGTCTGACTGAAGCTGTATTCTTCAATTCCATAATCTTGTTTACCTAAAAAAACAAGAAAAATAGGAAGAGTAATAGAGACATATAACACCTATCTACATTTGGTTTTCCATGAAATTATTTTTCCTGTCGAAACATGTATTAAAAGAATCTGTCTATAAAGACTTGTTTATTACAACTATTTTTCCTGCCCCCTTGACCGTTTTCAATTAAGCTCTCAGAAAAATTCAAAATCCTCTGCTACTCACCTTGCTCTAAGAAAGCAAAGACGGTAGAGAGCGTGATGTTGCTATCCCGGGGGATCTTGTAAGTGATGCGCTCAGCGAAGCTCTCGGTGACCTCCGCATCGGGGATAAGGAGAAGGACCTGCTTGTGAAGAATGTCCATCTTCTCGTCCAGGATGTCCAAGATGGCCGTAGTGGTCTGGTCACTGGTGTAGTACTGGACACCAGGGTTAAGTTTGATCTCCAGGATGTAGCCCCCACCGTACTTGTCCTTCAGATGCTGGGTTGTCCCAAGACATCTGGGGGTGATGAAAGATAAATTCGAAAATAAAAAGATGAAGGATTTTGAGGAAGCGTTGGATCAGCAACAAATGGGTTGGTATGAACATGTGTTCAAGGCAGCTGTTGAAGGGTGTTTAAATTTCAAGTGGATGGTAGGGAGCATTCAAAGAAGGCACGGAAGAAGCAAGTGGTAAGGAGAGAAGGAAGTTTGATTGGAAGGAGGATACACTGAATAGTGTGAAGTAAGGGCACTGGGTGAAAGGCATTTCTTCATCAAAGCATGCAGTTAATACCATTATTCTTGTTATCAAGACTAAAAGTGATTTAGAACTTCTTATTACTACTGAGATCATTACATGGGGAAGAAAGGGGAAAGTGGATACGTTCAGATTGTCTACCATTTATACTTCTCACAGCAACATGGACTAACCTGAGTTGTCCTTGGATCATGATGCCCACCCTAGAGCACACAGCATCAGCCTCTTCCATGGAATGAGTTGTTAAGATGGCTCCTTTCTTCTCAAGGAAACTTGATGTGATGACATTCCTGTCATAAAATAGTGGCAATGATGGTTCAGAATGGTTTTGATAAGACAGCATTTGATCATGAAAGAAAACAATGTTGAAAGTTTTATTGACATTCATATACATACAATAGCTTTATTTCTATATGATCACCATTATCACAACGATGAATACCTTGAGCAACATGATCGGCATTGTTATTAGAAAAACTGACATCAGCAACATCGCCACTATCGAAACCAAACCATCACTATCCTTTCCACTATAAATAAGCACAACAACAATAACCCAACATCACTACAATCACCATCATCATCATAGTCATCATCATCATCATCTTCATCATCATCTTCATCATCATCATCATCATCATCATCATCTTCATCATCATCATCACCATCATCATCATCATCATCTTCATCATCGTCATCATCATCATCATCATCATCTTCATCATCACCATCATCATTTCCATCATTACCACCATCATCATTATTACATCCATCGTCATCATCACAACATTCACCATTATCATCAATAACATCATCATCATCAACATCATCATCACCACCACCATCACCACCACAATCACAACTTACATTATAACTATACACAAATCTAATGACCACCACCATCTCTACCATCACCATAATATCTATAATACCACCATAAATCTACATCCTTCCAATATCTTACCAGAGGAATCTCTTTGAGCTCGGATCCATACCAGTAGAGGGTTCATCAAGAAGAACAATCTTTGGGTTACCAAGCATACTCAGGGCAAAGCACAGCTGTAGTGTAGTAAAAGAATCAACCAATATATCAAATAATTGTCATTTCAATACATTTTAGTAGAAACTACACCTAACTCAAGTAAAATACAACATCCAATGACAGTGGCGTAACTACGGGGGGCATGGGGGGGCACGTGCCCCCCAATCGGCTGACCAAAAAAAAAAAAAAAAACGGGGAAAAGGAGAAAAAGAGGGAGAAAGGAAGATAAACGTAGTGGGAAAAAAGATATTATTGTTCATTATAATGTCATATTATATCGTAATTATGTTATGTTATATTACATAAGAAACATTTTTTCATAACTTTACGAAACATAATTTGCTCAGGGCCTATGTCTTCATTGTTCCTGGTGCTCGCATTGTCTGTTTAACGAGATATATAACCCTGTTATACTAAATCCTCCCGTTTTCAAGTCAATATACAGCATACTACCAAATATATTTCCTCGCACTTCGAGTTATTATTGTTTTATGTACAATAGTATGCTTCTTTTTCATGACTACTCAAAGTGATTGCCCCATTTTAAGGTCTTAATATAAAACATTTCCTTCGCAGTAGTGGATTGGTGAAATATGTCTGCTCTCCATGAATTCCTAGAATCAGTCCTTAAAATGTCCCTTTTCTGATCTGAATATCAAAAATTTTCAGCTCGCGCTTCGCGCTAGCATCATATGGTAAGTGAACTACGTATGGTCTTTGTGAATTCCTACAAACAATGCCCCTCTTCGGGTCTGAATTTCCTAAATTTTCAGCTCGCGCTTCGCGCTCGCAAGATTTGATTAGTGAGATGGGTATGTTAATCATGATTACAAGTGCATTATGTGCATGTTTAGATGTAATTCTAACAAAATCAGCAAGCGCTTATTGGCACTCGCATTAGATGACTATGGTGAGATGTGTATACTCTAAATGGATTCCTAAGATATAGTCCTTAAAATCTTCCTGTTTGGGGTCAATATTTACATAAATTTCAGCTCCCGCTTTGCGCTCGCATCATTTAGTGAGACAGGTATGTATCATAATTACAAAAGATTAATTTTAGTGTCCCTTTTTAGGTCTGAATATCAAAAATTATAAGCTCGCGCTTTGCGCACTCACTAGTGACTCAAAATTTTTGCTGGTGCCCCCCCAATGCCATGACCCACGGTACGCCACTGTCCAATGAACTAAGAACTGCATGACTTTAAATCTATGGAATATTCATAAAGACATCATACTTTTTTAAAACCATCATCAATATACAATTGCATAGTAATAACAATGATCATTATTAGTGTACTAGTTTTGCACTTAAACCACTGGACCAAGCAAAAACCCTCCTTGTTTCTTATCTACACAAGAAATGAGAGCAATGACTATAAACTTATAAAACTCAAGAATGCAATTGTGGACAACAGTGAATATTTACCCTACTTTTAATTTCTATTTAATGGGGAAAACAAAGGGTGAAAGTGTTGTATATAGAACAATCCTAATATATAATATAATTTTCATACCTTTCTTTTAGTTCCTCCAGATAATTCCTTTGCCTTTTTATCTGCATGCTCCATAACCCCAATAGCAGACATAAAACTGAGTGGGCAAAACACATTAGTGTAAAATGCAATTACATCTTTATGACTAAATAGCATTTAACTCTACATCTCTCATAACAATACAAGATTTTTTAAATGCTTATTCTTTAATTCCATATTAAACAAAGTTTATTGCGATTTCGTATTCGGCCATACCAACTTTGAAAGTTTTCCAAGATGAATGGTGCTGTACAATACTGTTTATAATCACCATCATTATCATTTTCATTATCATTAATAACATGATTATCACCATCATTATCATAATCAACCTCATCATCATCATCATCATAGTCGTCGTCTTCATCATCGTTGTCATCATCATCATTATTCATCATCATCATCATTGTCATCAACACCAAAAATAATTCATTTCATAATGCACAGTACAATGACTCAAACTTACTTATTAGCGATTTGTTTCCTATCCGATGGATGGATTCCTTTAAAGCCAGCGAACCCTTCAAGATGTTCTCTCATAGTGACGTCTTCCCACAGAGGGTCTATCTGAGGGCAGTAGCCCAAGGAGGCGTAGGCATCGCTCAAGGCTGAAGAAACGTCATAACCTCCGACACGAACCTGCCAAAGAGGGTGATGGCTATTTTTATGAGGTGTCTTAAAACATTTCTCTTCAAAAATACTTTCAAATGTTATCTAGAATGCAGTATTCCCCCAATGTTACTCCTTTCCACATTTCATTATTTTCCTTTCTTATAGCACATATACATTTTGTGAGAAGCGCTGGATATAAGAGGGACAGGAAAAGGTGAAATTTCTTCATAAAAATCGAATAATGTCAATGAACAATGAGATATATTTTCTGCATACATATTAGTCAGAATGTCTTGAGATTTGATGAGAACATATTTGATGACACCAGACTCTGTAGCTGTGGAAGGTAATGGAATTCCCAGTAACATTCCTCGATACCAGCATTTGGGGCTTAGCTCTGTAACAAGTCTATGGGATTTCACAATTCAGTAGTCAAAGGGTTAACAGAGACACAATAGCCAGAATACGGAACATTGATATGATCATTATACAGTACAGAGAGAGAGAGAGAAATTGATGTGTTTCTGCTGTTTTTAGACTGCTGCCTTATATTTTTCTTGAGTTGACAACAGGTTATGTAAAGCTGAATATACATATACTTTGAATATTCATCCACAGCTTTTTTCATACGTTCACCAGAAACCCTTGAAAAGGAAATCAATTGAACCAACCTGTCCGGTAGTAGCCTCTGTATCAGCTGTAACCACGTTCATGGTAGTCGTCTTGCCTGCACCGTTGGGTCCTAGAAGACCCAGGACCTCACCAGTCTGAACAGTCAGAGACAGGTTACGAACGGCAACCTTGGTAGTCTCCTTCTGGTCGCCACCGCAAGCATCGCCGGTCCTCTTCACAAACTCTTTCCTCAGCTCGGAGATGGCTACAGCAGAGGCCTGAGGAAGGTGACATACTGATTTTAAAAAAATCTTATTCAAACCCATTACAAACTTACTGATAATGCTTAACAGGTATTCCAAAGAACCTTGGCTCAGGCCCAGACCTCAGCCCAGGTTTAATTTCTAAATGGTTAAAGGGCTTTAGTAATGAGCCAATCATCAAAATGTTTGATGTTTGTGGTTTATAATATTTATTCATGTAGATAAGAAAATGAATATGAAGACCTTGAAATGAACATTATTATCAAGAAATATTGAAGTCAGCATTATAAACAGGGGTACCTTAAAAAGAATTGCTGTTTTGTGTCGTCAAAATCCCTGCGTTACAACTGTATGTAAACTCTTACCTGATCAGACTCATACATTTCTTCTACTTTCATCCTCTCTTCTTTGACATCGCTATCCTCATCTGGAATGACGTCATCATTTTTCGCGGTCGCTCCAACCTTTTTGGAAACACTACAGGAGAAAGAAAAGATAGTGGAAGGGAATGACATCAATTGAATATTTCAAAGAAAAAAGTCATAAAACATTGCGGTGCAATCTTTCTGTGTTACAGATTTATCACGAAAAATGTCAAGGGGTCTGAATCAGCCCCCAGTCTGTTTAAGTTTAAGTGAATACAAATATACTTACAGGCAAGGGCAGGTGTCTGTCACCCTGCCACCTGACTTCACAACTTCACAGAACCTCAGGAAAAAGACCAGCATGAACAAGTCAAACAGTAACTAAAGGAAAGATGGGGGAAAAAACAGAATACAATTTCAAAGCCACATTCAAGAGGTGAAGCACATTGTTTTCAAGATATAGTCTTCAAAATGAATGTGAATTGTTATCATCATAATGAGTTCTGACATAGTTTACGCAAGCTTAACATTGTTGAATAATGACACCGAGCTGAAAATTAGGCAAAAATCAAAGTGAAAATAGCAAAAACAGATACATATGGGTATGCGTACTGATTATGTCATAGACAAAATACCTGTCTATTGCTGGGATGCCATAGTTATATATTTCTGACCAAAAACTAAGTATCTTCACTAATCAGTTTGAACATTTATTTCTACATGCCAAAATTTGGTGGTTCATTTATTTCTACATTTCTTTGTTTTATTGTTACAACTGGCATTTGGCTATTAAACATCACACATTTATGTAAGCCAAATGGTGATTAATCCAAAATTAATTGGAATATAAAAGGAACCATCAACACATACATATAGTCTAGCTTGGTTTATTCTTGAAAAAACAACAATATATTTTCAATTAAAGTAAGGAAACACTATTGCTCTCCTTAGTATCAAATAGTGTACAATAATATTATCTGTAGAATCTACACAATAAACCATGTGGCCACTTGATACAAAGGTTTTGTAATATTATAGTCTATATACATTCTCTATCCACAGGGGAATATTCTGACCAGGCACTTATGATCACATAATGTATCACTTATCTACATTTGCCACTCCCCACAAAGGAGTCAAATGTGCACCCCGTAGGATGCAAACATCAGTGTTATTACATTGGTAAATGAGCGTGCTTGTTAAATAGGGCCTGGCTGGAATGCTCCATGGGGAGTGGAGATGGTGCACTTAATGTGAGAAACAATGCAATCCAATCACTGGGTCTGTAATAATCACATGTTTAAAGTACTTAGTAACAGAGTGTTACATGAGTTTCTTTTTACCAGTAAATAACTCTAATAATATGTCAATGAAACTTACAATGAGCATTGTTGGCCAGATGTATGCATCAGGTTCAAAGTAATCTGCAAAGGTGACACTATCAGCCATTCCCCTTATCAAGGCGAGTTGGTAAACCTGTATGGAAACAACATGAAATATCATTTTGAGAAAAGAGATATTAAGCCCACTGAATAAAGTGTCACTCAGATGTTTTATAGTTTAATTTGATTTTGCCCCACTGCAATGAAGGTCAAAACACAAATGTGTTTTGGGGTCTATTAATTTGACTTTCCCGCTTAAAAGTAGGAAAAAAAATCTGTAAAACGTGAAAAAAAGTAGTTTTTAATTGGGAATAAAGTATTAGAAATTGGCCAGTGTCAGGATGTAACTCTTACTGTAACTTGTGTAAACAGATGAACTCATGAAATTCAACCACAATACAGGAAGTTTGTCAACACCATCTTGGTGAGGGAGGGATCTTGTACAGTATGCACATTCCATGCTTGGGAGAACCTCAAATTTCAGATCCAGATTTTTCCTTTTACTTCACTAGGCTACCATGAAACATTTTCAAAATATACACCATAGTATGGTCCATACTGTGATCAATAGGTACAAATATGGTTCAATTCCTTCTGAAAGTGGCTTCAGTGTTTCAGATCTAGCATGAACCCTTTGTAAACTCTATTACGCTGGAAGTTTTCACAGATATCACATTTTTAACATACTTCAAAAAATGCTGCAAATGAAACCAACACCAGAATCATAGATAAAACATGATTATGATGATGATTCAGAGAGATAAGAATCATGAAAATATATTTCCACCAAAATATTGACTTATACAATACCTTGTCTATAAAGTAGAGAGCTCCAAAGATGGCATAGCCAGGCCAGACCACACACATGACAAGGTGAAATGAAGCAGCAGCAGCCGCTGAGACAAACAGGTCAATGAACATCGTGGGTAAAAAGAGGAACAATGGTAGCTACAACATAAAAAAAACAAAAAAGGAAACATTCAAGAGACATCCTCGAAATGTTACAATGACGAGACTAATTATGGCATTATAGTTTACTCAACTTACAATTATCAAATGACAAAATCCACAGACCTGCCAACCTTAATTATTTCTAAGCCTAAAATCCCATTTTTCTTTGAAATTTAGAAAAACATACCGAACATTCATTATTCTAGCAAGTTTTAAATATCCTATTTCTAAGGGAATAATCCCATTTAGTGTCGCTTTCCCCTTAAAATCCTACAAAATATGATAATAGCCTACTAAATGACAGATCTGAATCCATATCAATTGATCTGGTAACACCTTGTAACATAAATTTCAACTAAAATTGTAATCTCTTAAATAGCAACCTATCCGCTCGATGATGCAGGAATTTCATAGATAAGCTCTCTTTGTGGGCATACATCAGTTTTCAGATTCTTGCTTCTTAAAAAACATTTATGGCAACCTAAATGACAGAAATCTTGACATAACACAGCAATATTTCTTGACTTTTGCAGTAAGGACTTAATAAAATGGCTGAACCTCCACGCATATATGCCTCAGTCAAAATACTGCAATGCTGCAATAATACTGGTCATATTCTGAATTGGTTTTCTGAACTGAGCAAATAATCTGGATTGGTAATATTACTGTAGTAAGGTATTGGCAAACATGGACTAATTAAATTATTCTTCTATGATCTATTGATAATAACCCTGTGTATGGGCTGACCACTGTAATCAGTTTATTACGAAAGCAATATTTTGCAGATTCCAGAACAGTTGACAAGTAAAAGATAGAAGCATTATTACTAATGACACCAATTGCATCTTACCTACTGAAATATGATTGAAGGGGTGGGTAGATTCATTGCATTCATGCACTTCTCGGGGGTTCTTTACAGACTTACCTCAACAAGTATCACAAATGCATAGCCCTGGGCTGTCTCAAATTTATCAAATACAAAACTGATGCAGTAGGAATGGATGATAGCATTGGGAACATACAGGATCACCGTCACAAGGAGAGAGAACACAGCGCCCCCTGTGGTCAGAGAAGGCACTTGCATGGCGAATATGATAATGAGACCAATGATGACGACCAGGAGCATCTGAGCGACATCGATGACGAAGACGGATCCCCAGTAGGAGAGGGTGTCGATACCAGAGATGCGAAGCTGAGCTTTGATCTTCAACTGGAAGTTACAGGGAGATAGATAAACATATGAACATTTCAATAGAGTTTTAAACATAGGTGCTAGTCAAGGTAACAATCTCATAACAAGTTCGAACACAATCCCAAAATTCATCACCTTAGTGTACGTATGTTTAATAAGAAATATGTGCCACATAATTATGGTAAACAATAGGTGACTGGTGAGAAATGTGCAAAATAAGCATGCCTTCTAACCAGGTCTAGGTCTCTTTGTTTTTTTGTAAGTAGGTGGGGGAAGCAGTGCAACTGTAATGTTCATGGAATGAAGAGCCTGAAAAACAGTTTCCCTTGGTGATCGTCATTTATGACCACAGTATGTTTGACCAGACAATGCTAGAAGCAAAAAATAAAATCAAGATGAATTTCCTTCTGGGAACTAATGTAAGTCACTTTAAAAGAATTGATTTTTTTCCTGTTATATTTCCATACATGTATGGAAGGCCCACCTTTGTGAGAACCTGATTCTGTACATCAGACACCATATTGAAGAATGGGAAGTACTGAAGAGATGTACAAGGCAAAAAGGTGCCTTTGAATATAAACCAGGCGACATAGAATTCCAATGATTTGGATCCCAAATTATTTGATTTGCTCCTGACACTAAGTAATCCACATGAGAATGGCAGGTTTTCCTGGTTTGTGACATTTTAAGATCCATGGCTACATAGATTATGAAACAAATTATTCGATTAAAATTTTATGTTTTATGAGCAACTCCCCGTCACCCAACCCCATTTGTGATAGTGAAGGTGACTGTCATATTGTTACGAAGGTGATGGGGGCAATGATAGTGTTGGTTACAATTACGACCATGGCCTTGACAGTAATGATGGCAGAGTTAATGATGACGACTACAGTAACAACAATGGGGGATTTCAAGTTCGGTGTTGACCTTTTGGTGTTGGTGTTAGGTCAATTTTTACAAGATTATAAGAACAAACATAAACTGAAGATGGTCCTGAAAAGTCACTCACTAGTTGTTGAGATGTCAATAATGTGATCTGGATCAGTTTTACAAACTCAGAATAGGTTTTGGAGCTAGGGGAAGCAATCCAAATTTCAACACCAACACCAAGGCCAACACCGGACCTGAAATCACCCAATGAGCCTTTTACCTCTCTTTCCTTGACCCTGTCAATGGGGAACCCCATCAGAACCCATGTAACTCCCAATCCAAAGATATAGACGAAGAGGATACCACTGGTGAAGGTGTAAGTCGGTATGCTGGCTGGTTTGGGGAAGGGATGGCTTGCAGCTGTGATGATAGATTGATTGCCGTAGAGATTCAGGAGGGCGGTAGACATGATGCTGAGGGTCACTGGGAGAGAATGCTGGGCAGTGTCATTGTAGTAGGCCGTGAACTGGCTAGCTGAACCCTGACAATGTTGGTGGAAGAAGGAGAAGAAAAAAGAAAGATAACAATTTGGGTTTCAGATGTGTCAAAAGCATTTTTCTTGTTCAGTGTAAATCTATTTCTCAGCCATGTAATGGGGCAAATACAAATATGATCTTTAATTTCACATTAGTTTATAAAGTGTTCCAATAGCTTTTTTTCATTAAAAACTTTATCAAATTAGATGGAGATATATTTGTTCAACAATCAAATTCTAAATTTCATAAATAATTCATAGATGAAACATGATACAAGTCATTACGATTTCTGAGTGGAAAGTTAAAATGATATCCAAACATGATTCACATTATTGAATCCGTGTCACACAAAACAGGCTTTTGATATACCAAAATGTTCATGTAATTTCATTGAATAATTATAAATGAATAAACTTGAGTCACTCACAGTTGTACCAAGATCCAGGACATCAAAGGCGCCGTTATGCGGGCGATATTCATAGAGGGCACTTAAGTTGGCAGTTGCATTAGATCCAATGTTTAGATTGTCAAACCCTGAAACCAGGTCAGCAATGTTTTGACCTGTGAAAAGACAATAAGTGATGGAACGATCAGCCATAAAGCTGCTTTGTCTTCTAATGCGGACACTTTGACATTTTTCCTTAATCCTGAATACTAAAGATTAAACCCTGAATATGTTAACCCTATCCGGCTTGGGAGCTCCCCCCCCCCCCCCCCCGGCCATATGAACGTCCAAAATGCCCGGCCTAGATAGTGCTGAGGGAAAAGAAGAAAGGGACTGAAGAGTGATGAAATAACATATGGCATATGTGTTTATATTCCCATTGGAATTGTAAGTTTATGCCACTCTGTCTATGTGTATATGCACTTGTAATATGTAAACCCGATGTGAAACAAATTTCCTTCACAGACAATAAATATATTAATTTCAGTTCTAATTTGATACAATATTCAGTGCATAATATTGTGCTTTCCTAAATAATAGCTGTTTTGTTAAAACTTATCAATATACTCCTTAAATAACACACAATGAAAATAGAATTACTGTTTAAAAATAATTTCTAATCCTTTGATTAGAATTTTGTTATCATCACTCAATTTGACTTGTGTTATCACGTTGTTGTTCTTGTATATTCAAATGTGTACCATTACTTGACTAACACTGAGCAGACTCCACAACACCTAATTGACAAAGAGCCATGAAAAAATGTTTTCTTAGTTAAGGACCATCAATCAAAAATAACAATGAACAATCAATCAACACTTTGCTGACACCAGCAACCTACCACTTGGCAGTGAGTTTTGGTACAGGAGATCCGTTGACTGTTCATTGTCCATGCTTCCACCAAGAGGTGAGAAGTACATGGAGGGGTTGAAAACCAGGGGAGCAGGTGCGTCACTAGGTCCATCTCCACCAAACTTGATAATGAGGGACAAGACACCACCGACGACCATCAATGCTATGGGCAGGATCAACCGACAGATATATGTCTATAGGGAAATAGAGAGAAAAAGAGTGTGGTCACCTTGGATGTTACAATTATTTTATTGAAATTCCAATTTTATGTGATATGTATTACATCAGACTAATGTCTCAATAAAGCATTTTACAGATAACCCCAAATTACCCCAGTCAATGGATTTTGCCTTGCCTGTTCATAATGTAGATATTTTTTGCATGCCATGTGACACATTCTAGTGAGGGCGTGCACACCAATATGCTAGGCATACTACATTGGCTTTAGCATCCTATCCGGTACCTATAAAACATCTGGGTGGAGAGTGGCAAATTGGACAATGTTGGGATTTGAACACATGACCTTCTAATTACAATGTGGGGGAAAGCACCACTGCACCATGCTGTTTCAAATGTTACTTATCACCATCATCATCATCAGTATCATCCTCACAATCATCGTCATCACCACCACCAATCATCATCCTCCTGATCATCATCATCACTGTGATTATCATCATCATCATAATCATCAGAATCCTCTTAACCATTATTGTTGTCATCATCATCATCATCCTTGCCATCATCATCATGATCATCTTCATCATTGTCATCATATCATTGTTGTCATCATCATCACCGCCACCATCATCATCATCATCATCACCATCACCAGCATCATCATCATCATCATCATCATCATCATCATCATCATCATCATCATCATCATTATCATCATCATTACCACCACCATCATCATTACCATCAGCATCATCATCATCATCATCATCATTGTCATCATCATCATCATCATAGTCATCATCATCGTAACCATCAGGAGAAGGCAAAAGAATGTGGGAGTGAAATGGCAATAGCTTACTGCTGGATTCCTGGCAGCTCGAATGGCCTCGATATAGATAAGACTCTTGAGCTGTTCATTGTGTTTCACTACAATAGGTTGGGTAGCCATGATGGTTGCCATCATCATCATCACCACCACCACCATCATCATCACCATCTTCACCACCACCATCATCATCATCATCACCCCCACCACCACCACCATCATCATCATAATCATCATCATTATCATCATCATCGTCATCAGCATCATCACAACCACCATCATCATCATCACCATCATCATCACCATCATCATCATCACCACCACCATCATCATAACCATCATCGTCATCATCAAGAGGAGGCAAAAAGAACATGGGAGTGAAATAGCTTACTGCTGGATTCCTGGCAGCTCGAATGGCCTCAATATAGATCAGACTCTTGAGCTGTTCATTGTGTTTCACTACAATAGGTTGGGTAGCCATGATGGTTGCCATCATCATCATCACCACCACCATCATCACCACCACCACCACCATCATCACCATCTTCACCACCACCATCATCATCATCATCACCACCCCCACCACCACCATCATCATAATCATCATCGTAACCATCAGGAGGCACAAAGAACATGGGAGTGAAATGGCAATAGCTTACTGCTGGATTCCTGGCAGCCCTAATGGCCTCAATATAGATCAGACTCTTGAGCTGTTCATTGTGTTTCACTACGATAGGTTGGGTAGCCATGATGGTTGTCATCATCACCACCACCATCATCATCATCATCACCACCACCACCACCACCATCATCATCATCATTTTCACCACCACCACCACCATCATCATCATCACCATCAGCATCATCATCATCATCATCGTCATCATCATAATCATCATCATTATCACCACCACCACCATCATCTTCATCATTATCACCACCATCATCATCATCAATGTTATCATCATCATTGTCATCATCACCATTACCATCACCGTCATCATCATCACCACCACCATCATTATCATCGTAATCATTAAGAGAAGGCAAAAGAACATGGGAGTGAAATAGCTTACTGCTGGATTCCTGGCAGCTCGAATGGCCTCAATATAGATCAGACTCTTGAGCTGTTCATTGTGTTTCACTACGATAGGTTGGGTAGCCATGATGGTTGAGTCCAGTGGAGACTGTTCCATGTTGACTGTTACTGAAGCACCAGCTCCAGGTCCAGAGTCTTCTATTGTCATACCAGATACTGCTCCAGGAGGAACTGCATAGCAAAACATAAAGAATAAAAACCAAGTTGTTTTCCAAGCAGTTCGTTATACCAAGTACATACTTAGGCTTCTCAGAGATACCCATTTCCATTTAATAGGTCTTGATCAATTTACTTTGATATCATGGTCAACCAAGCTCAAAAGAATGCGCTATTACAGAATACTCAATATGATTTGCATATATCAGTTGACAGTATATTACATTCTTCCACAGGTACATGGACTGTATGAAGAATCACTTTTTTTTTACATGAATCAAACATTTCTGAGATATATAACTCATCACCAATGTGATAATAAATCATCAAAACTTTTCATTATATTTGCGATGTTTGTGTAATTTGCCCAGATGGATGGGAATAAGTAAGAATGTTTGAGAGTTCAACACCCAATCTATGAGCCATGAATCTGACATACATGTATATATTCACTGGGAGAATATACTAGTCTTTAAAACAAGTGGAATGCCTCTGGCCATCTCACCTGCATCACGCGATTCAACATAGCAGCATTGCTGACTTTGAAAACTACTATAACTCGCACAAGATGTTCAGTGATACTTGGTTACTCTCATTTCCACGTTTTATGAACTAGACCAATACACTTACAGAGATAGGATGGTAATTCAACAAATACCCCCAATGTGGCCAAAATTCATTGACCTCACATGACCTTTGACCTTGATCATGTGACCTGAAACTTGCACAGGATATTCAGTGATACTTGATTACACTTATGTCCAAGTTTCAAAAGTCAGATCAATAAACTTGCAAAGTTATGATGGTAATTCAACAGATAACCCATTTAGCCAAAGTTCATTGACCTTTGACCTTGGTCATGTGACCTAAAATGTGCACAGGATGTTCAGTGATACTTGATTACTATTATGTCCAAGTTTCATGAATCAGATCCAAAAACTTTTAAAGTTTTTATTGTAATTCAACAGATACCCACAAATCGGCCAAAGTTCATTGACCCTAAATGACCTTTGACCTTGGTCATGTGACATGAAACTCATGCAGGATGTTTGGTGATACATATTTGACCTTATGTCCAAGTTTAATGAACTAGGTCCATATATTTTCTAAGTTATGATGACATTTCAAAAACTTAACCTCAGGTTAAGATTTCGATGTTGATTCCCTCAACATGGTCTAAGTTCATTGACCCTAAATGACCTTTGAACTTGGTCATGTGACATGAAACTCTAATAGGATGTTCAGTAATACTTGATTAACCTTATGGCCAAGTTTTATTAACTAGGTCCATATACTTTCTAAGTTATGATGTCATTTCAAAAACTTAACCTCAGGTTAAGATTTGATGTTGACGCCGCCACCGTCGCCGTCGGAAAAGCGGCGCCTATAGTCTCACTTCGCAGGTGAGACAAAAAAGGAACACCCAACATGGATGGTCTTAGCACATGTACAGTGATGCTAAAAAGTTAGTAAACCCCACCAGAAAGTGAATATATTTCAAGTTTTCAAGTTCTGCGATGTTTTAGATATTTGATTGTGAAGTCAGGTGATAAATATTGCATTTAATAAAGTTTGTTTCTCTGGGCTCGCTGACATTGTAATCAATGCGGTCTCCATTCAACACTCGGCATGAAAGAATCCATTTTATGGTGGGCTGAACACTAACTTTTTAGCACTACTGTACATGTATGTGAGCAATACAAGAAGTAACCACAAATATTTGGAAATATAGAGAAAGATTATACTACAGTGAAAGCCCTATTAAGCTATGACAGTCATGTGGCAAGGTGTATTTAGTTACCAAAATTCCCAGATCCTGGCCTCACACTGAATGCTAAATAGTGAGAACAGCTTGATTTTAAAGGGGAATGAAACCTTTGGAACAAGTAGGCTTGAGTCAAAACAGAAAATTCAATGAACAAAAAAAGTTTGAGAAAAATTGGACAAACAATGAGAAAGTTATGAGCATTTGAATATTGCAATCACTAATGCTATGGAGATCCGCCCATTGGCAATGCGAGAAGGGTGTGTGATATCACATGTGATCAACTTTTCCTTTGATGGACTATAAAATACCCTCAAAATGTCTCTTTTTGTTTTTTCTTATGATGATACAAACTCTTTATCCATGATGTATTCTTTAAAAATCTGTATTACATGCCCTTTTATAGAAAGAACACATGATCTACTGAAAGATGTGATAAAAGAGGCAATTTAAGTGAAATATATACTAAAGGTCCATTACTGGACCTCTACAAAGAACAGAGCCATTATATCAATGGGTCTGAATAGAGTGATCCATCCATATATTTTTATGTGCATTTTTATATTTAATATCATATCTTGTGCAATGTATTTTATTGTGATTTTTATATGGTAAATAAAACCAAACCTAAAGTAAAAGGGAGAGTTGTTCACAAGTGACATCACACATCTCTGTCGCATTGCCAATTTGAGGATCTCCATAGCATTAGTGATCGCAATATTCAAATGCTCATAACTTTCTCATTATTTGTCCGATTTTTCTCAAACTTTACTTCATCTGTTTCTTTGATTTTTCTATTTTCACACAAGCTATCTTGTTCCAAAGGTTTCATTTTCCTTTAATGGCCACAAATCATGTGATTTCTTTTCATCAGGCGTTGACAGGTGAACCTGTTTTTGATTACGTGATTAGTAACAAGATGGCTGATGTCTTCTAATTATTTTTGAAATTATTTGAATCAGAAAAAAAGAAATATCCACAGAAATCAACAAATGAATGAATAGATAATTTTTCTAAAAATGTGTGCTGACTAAAAAGTAATTGGCTAAACTTTATATGTGTCTCATTTTGTATTACAAGTACATAGAGTAAACCCATAAAGTTATAGAGAAAGGACCTTATTTGAAATCTTTATATGGGGGGATGACCCACAACTCTCACATTCAAGGAAATCCTTTATAGCTCAGGATCCATAGAGGTCATGAACCATCCCAATATTTCAGGATTCAAAGAGATAATAGACCTTTCATTGTTATTGCTATTAATCGTACTCTTTATAGGCAAAGTCGATCCATTTTCAAGTTCATTCATAGAAAATAATCTATAAACAATGTCATTGGTATCAGTTTTATAAACCAAATAAATGTAGGAGTCAGCACTACGTTGTAGAGTAGGCAGCCTATTTACACTAAACAGTACACTAACATGAAATTTCCCAGCCAAGGATACAATCACTTACATCTTCGGGATAAATATCAAGTGCTATGGATTAGTAAAAGCTAACATTTAGCAAGAAAGCTTTATATGGGATTATACAGAGATGATATATTTTACTTTGAGGATTTATTTACCATCGGGGACAGGTCCAGGGCTAGAGGTTCCATTAGAAGGTGCTGATAGATTGATTTGAGCGGCTTCAATAGCTTATGAGAGGTGAAATGGAAAATATGAAGCATTAGAAAACAATATGGTTGCTGGTTGCATCAGTACAAACAAATCATGCAATTATGGTCATTTGAATGAAGTAAAAGAATTAATTAGAAAATAAACAGATAAAAGTTTTAAAAGCAAACATTGATACATGAGTCAGTGAGGAGAAACAAAATTGTCCATTTCTATATTGATGGTTCTTGAACGGTGCTGAACTAAAACAGTCATACCATGCACTGATTTTGCAATTACAAGCTTAAAACTTCAATTGCAAGCTTAAAACTTCAAACAATTCCTTTAATTCTGCTCCTAAACTTGTTTCATCTCTATCCTCTCTTTGCACTCTCTTTACTTCTTTGTTCAAAGAATTATGTGCAGTTTTATAAAAATACAATATGCAATTTATTTCATAACCCGTCTTTAATGTCAGATAATCATCATCACCATCATCATCACCACAATCATCATCACCATCATCATTATTACCATCATCATCATATCACAACCAATAATGTATGATAAATTATCATTATCATCACCATAAATTAACTATAGAACTCAATCCCCCCATATCACATTACTAAAAAAACAAAAACAGACCAACAACACAACAATTATAAGGCCTGCAACTCAAAAACGATACCAATTCCATGCATTTGTTTTACCAAATACGGGAGAGATTTGAAGGTATTCAGTACTTTCTTAAAGGTAAGAATTTGTCGACATTAGCTGCAAATTTCATAAAGCTAAACCACTATGGGAAACGATCGTTGAAATTTGGATTGTGATTGGCTGCTGAGCCATGTGTCCATGGTAGTTACCATAACAACAAAGTTACCATTTAATCAGAAGTCCATTATGTAACTGGCCCTAGACATGAAAGTGTAATTGTGATTGCCTGTGATTCTCGTTTCATAAAGGACTTACAACTGCTGTAACTTTGCCATAATGGCAAAGTCAGTTTGAAAGTAGTGTGCAGATGAAAATAATGTAGGATATGTCTCATGATAGAATGAACAATTCCTGCAGCTCTAGGTGGCATTTTTTCCTCTTATTTGATTCATGCGCACACAGCGAAAAATAAACTTGTCTTTTAATTACTCTTCTAAGATATTTTACATTTAGGATAGAAGGTATTTAAAGGGGAATCCAACCCAAATAAAAACTAGTTTTTATAAGGAAAAGAAAATTCAGACAAGTTGATAAGTGAAAGTTTGAACAATATTGGACAAACGACAAGAAAGTTATGATTTTTTTAAAGTTGTAAATATTGGTAATCACTATACCCATGGAGACTTCAAATTGGCCACATATTGGATATCATAGTGATGTAAGGCAAGGACTACTCTTCCATGTACTCCACTACATATTATGGCTAAAATGTCATTTTTCCCAAAAGTTTTATTTCAAATTATATTTTTCTTTCATGAGGACATAAAACAATATACTACCTGGGTTATATTTAGATTACTGCCCCAGGGGAATGGGTACTTAGGAGAAAACCACAAATCCCTGATAATAAAGTACATGGCCTATGGGAAAGTTGTCCTTGCCCCTTGTCATAATTTGCTTACTCAGTTGCCAATTTGAAATCTACATTGTCTTAGAGATCTCAATTTTAAAACAGCCATAACTTTCTTATTGCTTGTCCGATTTCTTTCAAACTTTCACCATTTTGTTAAATCTATTTTTCTCCTTCCCAACACAACATTTTATGGCCAAGGCTGGGTTCCCCTTTAAGAGATATTGGCTTGTTTCAAATACAAAAAATGTTTGATATCCTTTGTAGGACACTTGATACCAAAAAAGAAAATTGGGTTTATCTAAAATGTTAAATTGTATGTCCACTATTGCTTTTCAAGACCTCCTACCAGTTTTTACTAAAGAAAGGGCTGATCATTTTTTTAATAGTAATGCAGCATTTCCCATGTAGGTACACTAAAGTAGAAAATTCTATAACGAATGAACAAAACAAGAAAAACTGCATCAACTTGAAAAGAACACACACACACACAAGAGAACTCTAAAACATAAAATTTCAAATTCTTCCCAGCTTATTCAAAACTATTAAACTTTAGACTTGTGAACTTGTGAAAAATGTGCTGATTAACTAAAACGAAACACACGGTGGGAGTGACATAAAAAATGAATGCTTTGTAAATCCATTAAAGGGGCTACCCAATAACATAGAAGACCAAATTCACTGTTTGAACATCATATTTTCAACGTTCTTGCAATAAGAATCTTATTCTCATGATACAATATGCAACCATTGGGTATCCCCTTTAAAATCATCATTTACCTATTTTATTTCTCTTTATTTTTGAGGTCTGTTCAGCAGCTGCGCATGAAAACAAAATATAACCAAAATTGCCGAGGAAAAATATTACACAATGATGAAAATCACTATTGCTGTTTCTCCTTTTGAGGTGTGACAAAAATATTATGACTAATGACATCATTAGTATTAGTGTCATTATTATTAATAATTATTACTCAACAAAGCAATTAATTCACAGACATTCATGTACAAAATATCATAAGAAAATAGGGTTTTTTGTACAGTTGCCATGCAAAATAAATGGTCAAACAAACGTTGCCTTTTACTTCTTAAAAATACGGGTTCATTCACAGTATTATGTTAAAATTTTGTGAATGATCCCATATGAGAAAAAACGTAAAAATTTTGTTCTCGTAAGGGGTCATTCATAAAATGTTAAAATTTTGGGGTCCTGCAAATTATCACATGTGCTGAGAAAAGGATGCTAGATATCAAAACCACATAACATATTATTGCATGCATATTCTAGAGAAATAAAGTTTAAGAAAAATTCTTGCATGCATTACATAGAAGCTGCAATCAGTAAGAATAGTGACCTACATGTATCAGACACATACATACAGTGCGTCCCAGAAAAAACGAAACCGAGATTTAGCGATCATTTATCATTACTTAATCATACATAAAATAGACAAATGACCTACCAATTTAAAGCTTAGAATCTCCTCTTTCATCTGATATTACTTAGATTATTTTTCATTCACGCATGAGTGAGCAAATACAATTTGAAGAAAGGATATCAAAAACTCATTTTTCGGGGGGTATCTGGGTTTCAAAAAGAAAACCACATTTTTGAAAAGTTCAATATCTCCTCTTTAATTTGATACCTAAATTACAGAAAACGGTCATGAAATAACAAAGTTCTGGTCATTTGAAATAAGGCTTGAATTTCAATAATTTCATAAAATGAAGAGGTTCTCCAGGCTGGCTTTCAAACTCACTCGACACTCTGTTTTGTTGACGATCAGCCATGCATTAAATCTTTTGTTCACCATGCGAAAGCTTCTGTGGGAAACCGGTGAAAACACGTTTATCTCATGAAATTATGGAAATACAAGCCTTATTTCAAATGACCAGAACTTTTTTATTTCTTGACCATTTTCTGTAATTTAGGTACCAAATTAAAGAGCGGATATTGAACTTTTCAGAAATGTGATTTTCTTTTTGAAACCCAGATACCCCCCGCCAAATGAGTTTTTTGTATCCTTTCTTCAAATTGTTTTTGCTCACTCATGCGTGAATAAGAAATAATCTAAGTAATATCAGATGAAAGAAGAGATTCTGAGCTTTAAATCGGTAGGTCATTTGTCTATTTTATGTATGATTAAGTTATGATAAATGATCGCTAAATCTCGGTTTCGTTTATTCTGGGACGCACTGTATAAAGTAATTATATAAACATAATTTTAATACATTGCTCATCTCAACAGTAACTACAGAATTGTTTTCTGGTTCTTCAAACTAAAAATCTAACAGTACAAGCATAACAGTGCCAACATTAAACCATAAATTGTTGCCCTATTCTAATTATGAGCACATATAAAAAACATTATCTTTTGATATATTCAAAAAGATTTGTCATTTTTTTCTGTAGGACATAACAGCGATGGCCATTATGTATAATGCACTAGAGTGGTGTAGTACCATGCTGCTTTCGTTATATAGCAAACCCAATTTTATATTGGAGCAGTTTGAACCATGTAAAACCGCAGTCTTTATTTTATATCTTCTCACTAATGCCCCTTTTGTCTCCTTGTTTCTAGCGTTGCTGTTGGATGTCTGTGGTCTATATTATGGTTGTTCCACTTTATATGTATGTCATTTTGCCTCCGACAAAGATTCTGCTAGGATCGAAAGCTTAGGCCCCTTTTGACTCTCTAATTTACTCCATTGGCTTTTTTTTTAGATAAGCAGTTTTCAGCAGCTTCTTTTTGCCTTTGTCTTTATTTTGCAGCTATAATGTAGTGCACTTTCATATTTGAAAAGGACAGTGGATGTGAAACATGATTTTCCTACTAAATTTGAAGGGTTTCCAAAAATGTGTGCATAATGTGGATTTCAAAACTAGGTGGTTATTAACAAGCATATGTTCAAATTAAGATTAGTGATAATATTCACTATGCAAAGCACATTAATTTCAGACATGGATACATGTTAGGCTTTTACCTTGTCTTCTGGCTGCGTTAGCATGAATGATCCAATGAAGAAAAAAAAATTGATGAAAATGGAAACCAAACTGATTAAGCTAAAAAGATGGAAATTAAATACACCCCAGTCTCACTTTCAGTTGATAACATCAGACATGCAAAACAAATTATCATACAACACATATCCAAATGAAAACAGTAGCATGTTTAACAATAATGAATAATTGCGTAAAGCTTTTTGTTTGGTAATTTATAACGAACAATATACAGAATGGATATGTATATTGCATGTCTGACAAATAATGTATTTTCGAATCTGATAGGTACATGTCAGTAATACTGACATTCTTGCATCTCCCCCCCCCCCCTAAAAGAAAAATACATTCCATAAGCATATCACATCATGATAAGCATGATAAGCATCACAAAAAAAAGAAACAAGCATGTCACATTATTCTTAAAATTCCATTAAATGTGAACTTTTCTCACCAGAGGACTAGACTGCAATACAAAAGGAATGAGATATTTATTTCAAGAAGTTCACCCTAAAGAATATTTTGTTGTAAAAATAGCAGAAAAAATAAAATAAAAATATCGGTGAAGGTTTGAGGAAAATCTATTCAAGATTAAGGAACTTAGTAGAATGTTTAGCTTTTGAAATGTGACGTCCTCAATAAACAGCTGCCCCATATGTTATGGAATATGAAATGCATGAATTCAATTTCTTAATGGTTTGTGATTTTGTTTTCTTTTTAGAAACGAGGGTGAAGGTGTATTAAATCATCAAACTCTTCAGATCAATTTAAGAAACTTCTAAAAACATACCTCTTTTCTGAGTAATTTCTTTTGCATGCATTTTTACTGTAATTATTATGTGCTCTTGTTTTAAACTCGTTTGTAAACGTTGTGATATAGTTAACCATGGAGAGCGTACTAAATGCTAGTTATTATTATTATTATTATGTACAATAAAAAACATTTTCAATTTTCTGAGAAAATTACATTTAATGAATTTTTTACCATACGATATGTAGGAAAGTTGCTCTCATATGACATCACAAATTAAATAATTCAATTCTAATAACTATTTTATTCTTTGATGGATTTTTTTACAATCCGTTGGCAAAATTGTTTCTTATTTTTCCGGAATTTTCTACAATAAAATTCTTATTTAATACACCCCATTGGGTCCTGTAACACAAAGGTAATAGTGCTTGGTTGTTTTCATTGATCACAATGTACAATCAATTATTAAAAGAAATTTTAGGGGAAGGCGGGGTAAGTCGGTCCACCACCCCAGGCCAATTAATTATCAATGAGTCAGACATTGTGGTGGTGCCATATTGATGACCCATTGCATAACCCCACCACATTTTTTTCAACATTGAAACTAAAAGTAGTTTTCAGAGGGAAAAATACAAAATTTCGTCAAAAGAGTAAGAAAGTGTGAAATAGATAAGTGCATTCTACCCATATGCATCTTTAAATATAATATGGACAATAGATGACAAGAATGTTAGTCCAGTTACGGATCCTCATTCTTATTGTCTTTTACATGATGGGTGCATATAAATTGTGTGGATGTGAAAATATCCCATCAAATTTGGACTGGGGTAGGTTGAGCCAGCCAACATGAGGCAAGTTGAGCCATGGTCATTCACATGGTAATGTATACTGTATATAAAAACAAACAAACCTTAAAAAAAGGCAAAGTACTTTGTTTCTACAAGACTATTTGTCATATCAATCCTAACATGCAAAGAGCAAAAAATGTTTCATCTTACCCCGCCTTCCCCTATTATCAATCACTAAGCTTTGTGTTATCATGACACAGTTGCATTTTTTTGGGGGTTGCAATTACGAAACCGATGCAAAAAATTAATTTGTCCTTAAAAATCATACACTAAAGCAAGGCAGGTTGGCTTAGTGCAGTTTACATGCATATCATGAATAGGCATGTCAAAAATCATAAATTGGCTTACATTAGTTCTTGAAAGTGGTTGTTTTGCTGTGCAAAAGCAAGAATGAATCAGAGAAATCCAGAAAAATCTCAGGAGATAATGAAGGGGATCTGAAATATACAAGATCCTTCCCATCCTTAAATCTTAAATCTTTTTTCTAACACTATTTTTGGAATAGACTAATTGTATTCCACGCAATGGCTCCTAAAAGACAAGGTTCCGTCACGATCAATAAAATGGCAAATTTGCATTTAATGATTTTAAAAAGTCTCCACATTGTCAAACTTCCATACAATGAGCCTTGCTATCTGGAGACCCTTTGATATTCCACTCATATTTTCTGGAGACATTGGAGTAAAACACAGGAAACTACACCAGAGTCAAATCTATTGGGACTAGAGATATCTGCTTGACTACAGTGATATTGACTAAGATGAGGTATATCACACATCCTCTGTACAATCTTGTCTAAGTAAAGGCTAAACGTTCAACAAATATTTGACTTTCTGTAAAAGGTAGACTTATGCAAATTTACCTGTTATTCAAAAGATGATCATATCAACCATCACTTTCTATGTAACACTGCAGACATTCATACCCACCACTACATGTACAGCAAAAATGTGCTGTTCTTTCACAGCAGGAACATGAAATAAAATTCCTTTCAATTTTAAGACCAATAACTCACTGTTTATTTCATATTCACACATTCCAAATATCTGCTCAGATAAACAGAATTTCTGTTTGAAAATATTATTGCACATAACCTGCTATTTATTTGACATTTACCGATTCCAAATATCCGCTCAAATAAAGGTCATTTCTCTTCGAAAATATATTGCACATAATTCACTGTTTATTTGTTTCACCCATTCCTAATTTTGGTTCAATAAAACAATTTCTGTTTGAAAATGTTGTTGCGCACAATTTACCGTTTATTTGATATTTTACCTATTCCTGAACAAATAATGCTCAAATAAACATCAGCTTTGTGTGATTATTTTAAATCAGTATACAAAGTCATTTTCTTAACAGTTGACAAAGGGGTAAAATGGTTATATCACAGGGCTATCATTGATTTTCACCACAAATAATATTGAATGAAGACTTTCTTTGAAAAGAAATGGTGTCGGTGTAAACTACTCCACATGAAAACTTGTTTTTTCAATCTTTCCTTCATCCATCTGCCCCCTTTCCCCTACCCCCGGTCCCTCCTTCCATGCAACCCCCCCCCCCAACTTTCCTCGGGATAAAGGAAAAACCTACCTGCATCAGCCTCATCTATTTCTGCCTCCTCTCCAATTTTCAAGAAGACTTCCTCTAGGGTTGTCATGGAAACACCATAGCTCTGGATACCGAATGCCGGGTCACCTGACTTCTCCTCCAAGCTCTTGAACATGCCTGTCAGAGGATGAAGTATAATCAATTTAACTCTGCAGTGATGAGGTCAAGTTCATGTGACATGACAGGGAGATCGTGTATTTTTAATCTGTGTGCTTCATTATACATGCATAAAAGTGACTGTGATGTCACCCGTTCACATTTATCCTGAGAGATTTGTTGACAACAGTGTTCCGTAACACCATGCATTCATCAGTTGTTCACTTTCAAATTGATTACAAACCCCAGTCAAACACCTTGGTTTTCTTGGGATCCTGCTTGTAGCTCTCCTGACGAATCTATATTCTTTCCTGCATTTCTTTAGATAATCCTTTAATTTGTCAATTCTCACTTGTGGTCCATGGTGTTATGTATGACTTACAAAAAGGTTGTTGACCCACTAACCTATCGTGATAATGAACATTCCGTATGAAACATACAAACGTCCAATACTTCACTAAGAAGAAGGAACATGTACATGATCATGAAATCAAAGTTTTAATAGGGGATAAAACTGATTTTCAAATATAATTTTCATTCATTGTAGGTTATCCAAGGATTAATTCCAAATTTGGCAGAAAACATTAGTCCATTAGTGACCAAAAAACAAAGGAGCTTCAGTCCTGCTTGATATAACTTTCAAGGAGATTAATGTTTTAGGAAAATTTGAATGTAATGTTTTACATAAAACAGGATAAATATATGATTCCCGTAATAATTACCTGCAAATGATGAGACATCTTTGAGAGGTAAACTGTATGCTAGTTCCATTCCATGGGATCGTATGACAGAGGCCTCAGGGATGTATGTTTGGATAACATCGGTGACCTCATCTTGTTCACAGCTACCTTCCTTTACAAGCCTGGAGAATTGTGAATGCAAATAAGTAGAATAGTTTCCCACTGATTTCACATATTGAACCTCTTCTATGCCTATTTTCTGAATCAATTAGAAGTAAAATCTCTGAACATTTTATCGTATTGATTTTTGTTCTTTGATTTTACTGGGGGGGGGGGGTCGATAATACACACTTTTACACCCTTATTTAACTTTTTACATAAGACTTGATTTTTTTACACTTTACACTTTACTTACCACCTATTTAAACTTTTTAACATTAACATATTTCACACTTTATAAGTTTCTATTTACCCTTTTACACAATAGATTTAATTGAAACTATATGCACTAAGCTTAAAGGGGAATCCAACCCAAATAAAAACTTGTTTTTATAAGGAAAAGAAAAATCAGACAATTTGATAGGTGAAAGTTTGAACAATATTGGACAAACAACAAGAAAGTTATGAATTTTTAAAAGTTGTAAATATTGGTAATCACTATACCCATGGAGACTTCAAATTGGCCGCATATGGGATGTCACAGTGATGTAAGGCAAGGACTACTCTTCCATGTACTTCAATAGATATTATGGCTAAATTGTCATTTTTCCCAAAAGTTTTACTTCAAAATATATTTTTCTTTCATGAGGACATACTACAATATACTACCTGGGCTATATTTAGATTACTGCCCCAGGGGAATGGGTACTTAGGAGAAAACCACAAATCCCTGATAATAAAGTACATGGCCTATGGGAAAGTTGTTCTTGCCCCTTGCATGACGAAAACGGCCTGTTAGACCTCTTCCCTAGTATAACTTGCTAACTCGGGTTCAAGACACCACATTCCAAAGGGTCTTTCTGAGGATTAAGTTTCCAGTCCTATGTCTTTCCTCGGTAATCCTATTAAGGGATAATCCTCTTTAAGTAGCAAAAGACAGTTAGCTCTCACCTAGTACCAGCCCATTAGAAGATTGTGTGTGCAGTGCGTACGAACATTTTGTGTGTGGTATCCATGGCCAGTGGTAGTGGTATCGGTCCGTATACTCCGCTGGGGCCCATTTTCAATGAAATTGCAATAATAGCTATAAGCTATCAAAATTCTTTGTGATTGAATGTTTTAGCAATGATATAAATCATCATGTATATGTTATTTTAACAAGATCAGGTCTTTCTCGAACGGAACCATGGGTTTGTAAAAGGTAGCCAAATATTCTTACCAGGTTATAAGATAGTTCTTTAACTGTTCTCATTTTTTACAGTTTTTTCTTGTCACAAAAACATTTTTAACATGTGTAATTTTTACGATGTTTTTTAAAGTCAAAGTATGTTTGGTCTTGATCAGACCCAATGACTTATGATTCTGTTTTTTTTTCTTCTGTCGTCAAAATAATGTGTATTTTACATTTATTTTTGGAGAACGGAAGTTCAAAATGAAAAGTACATTACATTTATTTTTACTTGTTAGCTTAGCACCTCAGAAAGTTTAAAATGCTCCTGATAGTTCGTTTATTAATCTAAGAAGTTTGTGACTTTTCTTCTGTTTTATTTCATTTCCGCTGCTGTCAGAGTATTAACGATTAATTTACATATATATATATTTTTTATAGCGGAAGTTGTATGAGTATATCTTACCTGTTAGCCAACTCATGTATCTATATATATGGGCCTACATGTATATATATATATATATATATATATATATATATATATATATATACATACATATAATATATATTTTACCGGTTAGCCAACTCAAAGGAAATATTAAAACGTTCCCGATACCTTCATCATTAATCTTAGGTGTTTGTGAATAATGCGTCTTTTACACGTATTTTTTAGAACGGGAGTTCATAACTAAAGGTAAATAGAATTTATTTTTATTCTTGTAAGCACTTCGAAACAATTTAGTTCTAAGATGTTTGTGAATTCCATTTTATTTTATTTTTCTTACGTAATTTATCATTCGTTTCGGAGAACGGCATTCAAAACGGAAGGTATATAAAATATATTTTTTATTGTGAGCAACTCGAAATAATCCTAAAACGTTCCTGATAGTTCGTGATTAATCGAAAATGTTTGTGATTCTATTTTGTTTTATTTTCCTTCCGTCTGTTATCTTTGCTTTTGAAGAACAGGATTTTTTTAACGAAGTGTGTATAAAACAATTTTACTTGTGAGCAGCTTAAAATAGTTTTAAAACGTTCCTGATATTTCGTTACTGAATCTGAGATGTTTGCGACTTTTATTCTTTTTTTATTTTCATTGCGTCTTTTATATTTCCTTTGGAGAACGGGAGTTCATAAAGAAAGGTTCATAAAATTTACTTTTGTATTTGTAAGCACTTCAATTCTTTATTTGGAACGCCTTGAAAATTTGTTTATTAATCAAAGATGTTTATGCCGGGTGTTTGTGACTTCTATTTTGTTTTATTTCTCTTGCGTAATTTACGTTTCGTTTAGGAGAACGGCGTTCAAAACGAAAGGTATAAAAAATATATTTCAAATTGTGAGCAACTCGAAATAATTTTGAAATTTTCCTGATAGTTTGTTCATTTATCTAAATGTTTGTTCATTTATCTAAGATGTTTGTGACTTATTTTCTCTTTCATTTCACTTTCAGCCGTTATCCGAATAGTATACGTCTTTTATATTTCATTTTGGTGAATGGGAATTCATAACGAAAGATATATAAAATGCATTTTTACTTGTTAGCACATCAAAATAATTTTAAAACGTTCTTAATAGTTCGTCCATTTATCTAAGACGTTTGTGACTTCTATTCTGTTTTATTTTCCAGTCATCTTCTATATTTCTTTTTGTAGAACGGGAGTTTTGTTAACGATATGTATATAACATATATTTTTTGTTATGAGCAGCTAAAAATAATTTAAAACGGTCCTGATGGTTCGTTCATGAATCCGAGATATTTGCGACTTTTATTTTATTATATTGTATCAGCGCCTCTTATAATTCTTTTTGGAGAACGGGGCTTCGTTAAGGTTCACAAAATTTACTTATATATTTGTAAGCACTTCAATTCTTTATTTGAAACGCCTTGAAAGTTTGTTTATTAATCAAAGATGTTTATGCCAGGTGTTTGTGACTTCTATTTTGTTTTATTTCTCTTGCGTAATTTACTTTTCGTTTAGGAGAACGGCGTTCAAAACGAAAGGTATAAAAAATATATTTCAAATTGTGAGCAACTCGAAATAATTTTGAAACGTTCCTGATAGTTTGTTCATTTATCTAAATGTTTGTTCATTTATCTAAGATGTTTGTGACTTCTTTTCTCTTTCATTTCACTTTCAGCCGTTATCCGAATAGTATACGTCTTTTATATTTAATTTTGGTGATCGGGAATTCATAACGAAGATATATAAAATGCATTTTTACTTGTTAGCACATCAAAATAATTTTAAAACGTTCTTAATAGTTCGTCCATTAATCTAAGACGTTTGTGACTTCTATTCTGTTTCAATTTCCAGTCATCTTTTATATTTTTTTTTTGTAGAACGGGAGTTTTGTTAACAAAATGTATATAGGCCTAACATATATTTTTTGTTATGAGCAGCTAAAAATAATTTAAAACGGTCCTGATAGTTCATTCATGAATCTGGGATGTTTGCGACTTTTATATTTCTTTTTGGAGAACGGGGCTTCGTTAAGGTCCACAAAATTTACTTATATATTTGTAAGCGCTTCAATTTGAAACGTCCCTGAAAGTTTGTTTATTAATCAAAGATGTTTATGGCGGGTGTTCGTGATTTCTATTTTGTTTTATTTCTCTCGCGTAATTTACTTTTCTTTTAGGAGAACGGCGTTCAAAACGGAAGGTACATAAAATATATTTTTTTTTGTGAGCAACTCGAAATAATCCTAAAACGTTCCTGATAGTTCGTGATTAATCGATGATGTTTGTGACTTCTATTTTGTTTTATTTTCCTTCCGTCTGTTATCTTTGCTTTTGAAGAACAGGATTTTTTTAACGAAGTGTGTATAAAACAATTTTACTTGTGAGCAGCTCAAAATAGTTTTAAAACGTTCCTGATATTTCGTTACTGAATCTGAGATGTTTGCGACTTTTATTCTGTTTTATTTTCATTGCGTCTTTTATATTTCCTTTGGAGAACGGGAGTTCATAAAGAAAAGTACATAAAATTTACTTTCGTATGTGTAAGCACTTCAATTCTTTATTTGAAACGTCCCTGAAAGTTTGTTTATTAATCATATTAATCGAAGATGTTTATGCCGGTCGTTTGTGACTTCTATTTTGTTTTATTTCTCTTGCGTAATTTACTTTTCGTTTCGGAGAACGGCGTTCAAAACGAAAGGTATAAAAATATATTTTAAGTTGCGAGTAACTCGAAATAATTTTGAAACGTTCCTGATAGTTTGTTCATTTATCTAAGATGTTTGTGACTTCGTTTCTGTTTTATTTCACTTTCAGCCGATATCCGAATAATACACGTCTTTTATATGTCACTTTGGAGAACGGGAATTCGTAACGAAAGATATATAAATACTTTTTTTATTGTGAGCAACTCAAAATAATCCTAAAACGTTCCTGACAGTTCGTGATTAATCGAAGATGTTTGTGACTTCTATTTTGTTTTTAATTTCCTTCCGTCTGTTATCTTCGTTTTTGGAGAACGGGAATTTTTTAACGAAGTGTGTATAAAACAATTTTACTTGTGAGCAGCTCAAAATAGTTTTAAAACGTTCCTGATATTTCGTTACTGAATCTGAGATGTTTGCGACTTTTATTCTGTTTTATTTTCATTGCGTCTTTTATATTTCCTTTGGAGAACGGGAGTTCATAAAGAAAAGTACATAAAATTTACTTTCGTATGTGTAAGCACTTCAATTCTTTATTTGAAACGTCCCTGAAAGTTTGTTTATTAATCATATTAATCGAAGATGTTTATGCCGGTCGTTTGTGACTTCTATTTTGTTTTATTTCTCTTGCGTAATTTACTTTTCGTTTCGGAGAACGGCGTTCAAAACGAAAGGTATAAAAATATATTTTAAGTTGCGAGTAACTCGAAATAATTTTGAAACGTTCCTGATAGTTTGTTCATTTATCTAAGATGTTTGTGACTTCGTTTCTGTTTTATTTCACTTTCAGCCGATATCCGAATAATACACGTCTTTTATATGTCACTTTGGAGAACGGGAATTCGTAACGAAAGATATATAAATATATTTTTTATTGTGAGCAACTCAAAATAATCCTAAAACGTTCCTGACAGTTCGTGATTAATCGAAGATGTTTGTGACTTCTATTTTGTTTTTAATTTCCTTCCGTCTGTTATCTTCGTTTTTGGAGAACGGGAATTTTTTAACGAAGTGTGTATAAAACAATTTTACTTGTGAGCAGCTCAAAATAGTTTTAAAACGTTCCTGATATTTCGTTACTGAATCTGAGATGTTTGCGACTTTTATTCTGTTTTATTTTCATTGCGTCTTTTATATTTCCTTTTCGAGAACGGGATTTCATAAAGAAAAGTACATAAAATTTACTTTTGTATTTGTAAGCAATTCAATTCTTTATTTGAAACGCCTTAAAAGTTTGTTTATTAATCAAAAATGTTTATGCCGGGTGTTTGTGACTTCTATTTTGTTTTATTTCTCTTGCGTAATTTACTTTTCGTTTAGGAGAACGGCGTTCAAAACGAAAGGTATAAAAAGTATATTTCAAATTTTGAGCAACTCGAAATAGTTTTGAAAAGTTCCTGATAGTTTGTTCATTTATCTAAATGTTTGTTCATTTATCTAAGATGTTTGTGACTTCTTTTCTCTTTCATTTCACTTTCAGCCATTATCCGAATAGTATACGTCTTTTATATTTCATTTTGGTGAAAGGGGATTCATAACGAAAGATACATAAAATGCATTTTACTTGTTAGCACATCAAAATAATTTTAAAACGTTCTTAATAGTTCGTCCGTTAATCTAAGACGTTTAAGACTACTATTCTGTTTATTTTCCAGTCATCGTTTATATTTCTTTTGGAGAACGGGAGTTTTGTTAACGAAATGTATTTAACATATATTTTTTGTTATGAGCAGCTAAAAATGATAGATCGTTTATGAATCTGAGATGTTTGCGACTTTTATTTTATTATATTTTATCAGCGCCTTTTATATCTCTTTTTGGAGAACGGGGCTTCGTTAAGGTTCACAAAATTTACTTGCCGGGTGTTTGTGACTTCTATTTTGTTTTATTTCTCTTGCGTAATTTACTTTTCGTTTAGCATGTTTAGGAGAACGCCGTTCAAAACGATAGTATACGTCTTTTATATTTCATTTTGGAGAACGGGAATTCATAACGAACGATCATAAATATATTTTTTATTGTGAGCACATCAAAATAATTTTAAAACGTCCCTGATAGTTTATTCATTTATCTAAGATGTTTGTGACTTCTATTCTGTTTAATGTTTCTTTCTGCTGTTATCAGAGCAATGCGTGTTTTATATTTCGTTTTGGAGAACGGGAATTCATAAAAAAGGTAGATAAAATTTAATTCTATATAAGCACTTCAATTTTTTAAAACGTTCCTGACAGTTCGTTCATTACTCAAAGATGTTTGCGACTTCTATTCTGTTTTATTTTTCTTGCGTAAATAACATTTATTATTGAAGAACGGCGTTCATTATGAGAGGTATTTGAAATATGTTTTTAATTGTAAACAACTCGAAACAATCTTAAAACGTTCTTGATAGTTTGTTCATTTATCTAAGATGTATGTCACAAAAACTTGAATTTGGTATGTTACTACCAGAGTAGCCCACACAGTCACCTATCGTGATAAGCCGAACAGACGAGAGGCTGAATTTGGTGTGTTAAACCCGAGTTAGCCTACACAGTCACCTATCATGAAGCCCAGCAGACGAGAGGATGAATTTAGTGAGTTAGACCCGAGTTGTAGTCTATCCTACGCAGACCCGCAAGTTGCTAGAGTCGATTCTCACGGAGGTTTTAAGAAAAAATAAAATGAAAACAATGAACTGAATCTTGGGTAGTTTAAAGTGAACTAATCAACGGAGGTTCCAGATTTTATTTCTCGCACTCGACTAGCATGAGAAACAATTTAAACAATGATTGATTTTAACCAAATAAATAAATGAAATAAATAAAAAAAAGCAACATTTCCGAGGATATATTCTGGTAAACCATGTGAACAAAACTAACAATTACAATTAGCATGAAACTGAACAGGAAACTGTCAATCAAAATACTTTATATCAAATAGTATGTAGTCTTGAAACATGTCGGATATGGGATATTCCTACCCCCCCCCCCCCCCCCAAAAAAAAAAAAGCAAACTCACAATAAAGAATTAGAATTGAATATGAATGCTTGTCGGCAATGTATTTCAATTTAAAACAAGGGTAATCATAGTTTCACTTGCAAGGGAAAAATTACGATAAGAAATTAACATCATTGGATAAAAGGAAAGGATTCAGGACCAAAACCTGTCATGTTTTTAAAACGCTGACATACAAGCGCTAGCCCATAAGCCGAACAGACGAGAGGCTGAATTTGGTGTGTTAAACCCGAGTAGCCTACACAGTCACCTATCATGACAAGCCCAGCACACGAGAGGCAGCTGAAGTTGGTGTTTTAGACCCGAGTTGTAGTCTATTCTACGCAGACCCGCAAGTTGCTAGAGTCGATTTTCATGGAGGTTTTAAGGAAAATAACTTGCAAATAATGAACTGAATCTTAGGTAGTTTAAAATGAACTAATAAACGCAGATTCCAGATTCTATTTTTGCACTCCACTAGCGGAAGAAACAATTGAAACAATGATTTATTTTAAACCCAATGAATGAATGAAATAGATAATAACAGCGACATTTTCGAGGAAATATTCTGGTAAACCATGTGAACAAAAGTAACAATTACAATTAGCATGAAACTGAACAGGAAAATGTCAATCAAAATACTTTATATCAAATAGTATGTAGTCTTGAACATGTCGGATATGGGATATTCCTACCCCCCCCCCCCAAAAAAAGCAAATTCACAATAAAGAATTATAATTGAATATGAATGCCTGTCGGCAATGTATATCAATTTAAAACAAGGGTAATGATTGTTTCACTTGCATGGGAAAAATGACGATAGGAACTTAACATCTTTGGATAAAAGGAATGGTTTCAGGACCAAAACCTGTCACGTTTTTAAAACGCTGATATACAAGCACTAGCCCAGTTAGGCCCAGCAGGCAAGAGGCTGAATTTGGTGTGTTAAACCCGAGTAGCCTACACAGTCACCTATCATGACAAGCCCAGCACACGAGAGGCAGCTGAAGTTGGTGTTTTAGACCCGAGTTGTAGTCTATTCTACGCAGACCCGCAAGTTGCTAGAGTCGATTCTCATGGAGGTTTTAAGAAAAATAACTTGAAAATAATGAACTGAATCTTGGGTAGTTTAAAATGAACTAATAAACGGAGATTCCAGATTCTATTTTTGTACTCCACTAGAGGAAGAAATAATTTAAACAATGATTTATTTTAAACCAAATAAATGAATGAAATAAATAATTACAGCAACATTTCCGAGGAAATATTCTGGTAAACCATGTGAACAAAAGTAACAATTACAATTAGCATGAAACTGAACTGGAAAATATCAATAAAAATACTTTAAAGTAAATAGTATGTAGTCTGGGATATTCTCACCCCCCAAAAAAAAAAGAAAAAGAGAAAAGCAAACTCACAATAAAGAAGAATAGAATATGAATGCTTGTCGGCAAAGTATATCACTTTAAAACAAGGGTAATCATAGTTTCACATGCATGGGAAAAATTACGTTAGGAATTTAACATCTTTGGATAAAAGGAATGGTTTTAGGACCAAAACCTGTCATGTTTTTAAAACGCTGTCATACAAGCGCTAGCCCATATAAGCCAAGCAGACGAGAGGCTGAATTTGGTGTGTTAAACCCGAGTAGCCTACACAGTCACCTATCATGACAAGCCCAGCACACGAGAGGCTGAATCTGGTGAGTTAGACCCGAGTTGTAGTCTATTATACGCAGACCCGCAAGTTGCTAGAGTCGGTTCTCATGGAGATTTTAAGAAGAATAACTTGAAAGCAATGAACTGAATCTTGGGTATTTTCAAGTGAACAACGGAGATTCCAGATTTTATTTTTTTGCACTCCACTAGCGGAAGAAACAATTGAAACAATAATTCATTTTAAACGAAAATAAATGAATGAAATAAATAAAAACAGCCACATTTCCGAGAAAATATTCTGATAAATCATGTGAACAAAAGTAACAATTACAATTAGTATGAAACTGAACAGGAAAATGTCAATCGAAATACTTTGAAGTAAATAATCGTCGGATATATTCTTACCCCCCCCCCAAAAAAAAAAAAAAAGCAAACTCACAATAAAAAATAATTGAATATGAATGCTTGTCGGCAATGTATATCAATTTAAAACAAGGGTAATCATAGTTTCACTTGCAAGGGAAAAATTACGATAGGAAATTAACATCATTGGATAAAAGGAATGGTTTTAGGACCAAAAACCTGTCATGTTTTTAAAACGCTGATATACAAGCGCTAGCCCATATAAGCCAAGCAGACGAGAGGCTGAATTTGGTGTGTTAAACCCGAGTTAGCCTACACAGTCATCTATCATGATAAGCCCAGCAGACGAGAGGCTGAATTTGGTGTTTTAGACCCGAGTTGTAGTCTATTCTACGCAGACCCGCAAGTTGCTAGAGTCGGTTCTCATAGAGATTTTAAGAAGAATAACTTGAAAACAATGAACTGAATCTTGGGTATTTTCAAGTGAACAACGGAGATTCCAGATTTTAATTTTTGCACTTTACTAGCGGAAGAAACGATTTAAACATTTATTTTAAACGAAAATAAATGAATGAAATAAATAAAAACAGCGACATTTCCGAGGAAATATTCTGGTAAATCATGTGAACAAAAGTAAAAATTACAATTAACATGAAACTGAACAGGAAAATGTCAATCAAAATACTTAAAAGTAAAAAGTATGTAGTCTTGAACTTGTCGGATATGGGGTATTCTTACCCCCCCCCCAAAAAAAAAAAGAAGCAAACTCACAATAAAGAAGAATTGAATATGAATGCTTGTCGGCAATGTATATCACTTTAAAACAAGGGTAATCATAGTTTCACATTCATGGGAAAAATTACGTTAGGAATTTAATATCTTTGGATAAAAGGAATGGTTTTAGGACCAAGACCTGTCATGTTTTTAAAACGCTGTCATACAAGCGCTAGCCCATATAAGCCAAGCAGACGAGAGGCTGAATTTGGTGTGTTAAACCCGAGTTAGCCTACACAGTCATCTATCATGATAAGCCCAGCAGACGAGAGGCTGAATTTGGTAAGTTCGACCCAAGTTGTAGTCTATTATACGCAGACCAGCAAGTTGCTAGAGTCGGTTCTCATAGAGATTTTAAGAAGAATAACTTGAAAACAATGAACTGAATCTTGGGTATTTTCAAGTGAACAACGGAGATTCCAGATTTTAATTTTTGCACTCCACTAGCGGAAGAAACGATTTAAACAATTATTTATTTGAAACGAAAATAAATGAATGAAATAAATAAAAACAGTCACATTTCCGAGAAAATATTCTGATAAATCATGTGAACAAAAGTAAAAATTACAATTAGTATGAAACTGAACAGGAAAATGTCAATCGAAATACTTAAAAGTAAAAAGTATGTAGTCTTGAACTTGTCGGATATGGGATATTCTTAACCCCCCCCCCAAAAAAAAAAAAAGAAGCAAACTCACAATAAAGAAGAATTGAATATGAATGCTTGTCGGCAATGTATATCAATTTAAAACAAGGGTAATCATAGTTTCACATGCATGGGAAAAATTACGATAGGAATTCAACATCATTGGATAAAAGAAAAGGTTTTAGGACCAAAACCTGTCATGTTATTTAAACGCTGACATACAAGCGCTAGCCCACACAATCACTTATCATTGATAAACCCACCAGCAGACGAGTGGCTGAATTTGGTGTGTTAAACCCGAGTAGCGTACACAGTCATCTATCATGACAAGCCCAGCAGACGAGAAGCTGAACTTGGTGTTAGACCTGAGTTGTAGTTAATTCTACGCAGACCCGCAAGTTGCTAGAGTCGGTTCTCATTCGGGTTTTAAGAAAAATAAATTGGAAAAAGTGAACTGAAGCTGTGGTATTTTAAAATGTATTAATCAACAGAGATTCCACATTTTTTTTACACTCCACTAGCGGAAAAGATTTTGTTTTAAACCGAATAAATGAATATGATAAATAAAAACAGCAATTGCGAGAACATGTTTGCTATCCGGTAAATGATGTGAACTTTTAAACTTGAGGATATGATAGGATATTCCCCCCCCCCCCCTCTAAGAAAAAAATAATGACAAAAAAGCAAACTCACAATAAAAGAATTGAATATGCTTCCAAGCATTGCATGCCAACATGCAGGCGCGGTTCCGGGGGGGGGGTCGGCTCTAAGGAGTGTGAAGCCCCCCCCAAAAAAAAAAATGCTGAAGCCCGCCCCCCCCCCAAAAAAAATCTACCACATAGGAAAAATAAACATATTATGTCGGCCCTATATATATTTCAATGCAGTATTCCAAGTGCTATAAAATAAAGTTTTTACTATTCTTTTTTTCTGCACACTTTCTTTTTGTTTATGCTTTCCTTTTTGTTTTACCCTTTGGCATGCACACTTTTTTGTTTCGTGTATGTGTGGGTTTCTTGTACGTTGATTTGATAATGTTTTATTATTTCTTCATTTTGGCTTCGCCCATTTGCATTTTAGAATTTTAGACCTATATCTCTCTCAAATTGATTTGTAACAAACCCTTAGGCCTAAGGGGCTGGAAATATAATTTTTCATGCCAACATGCAGGGATCATTTTAAGAAGCTTTAGCAAATCTTTTATATTTGAAACATGGAAACATGGGGCATGGAAGGTGCTGAATTTTCGGGATATGTTTTTATCTTTGTTATACTATGAACCCATTCCACTATAAATGCTCATGGTGCTACAGAGAGAACATTGAAATACAGGGAAATGCTAGTGTTTATTCATACATCAACATTTTCACGGGAAGTTCGGTCATTAGAGGCAAAACCGGATAAAAGAGTTTCGACAGCCAATTACAATATGCGATCATGAAAGTTCATCTGTGTTTGTTGTCTTTTTAGCCAATATAGCAAGATTAGATTGGTGGAAGAGCAGGCCCTACTCGATTCTTAAAAACTTATATGTTGTAAAACTATTTCTTGTTGTATTCGTTGTCGAATTAAACGCGGAGAATTTCCTTGGTGTTTTTTTCCCCTTGATATAGATATATGTATATATATATATATATATATACTTTTATTCTGTATTGCCTTTTTTCCTCCGAGAACCCCGTCCAGGGCACCCCGCACCCACACCACCCGCAACCGATCAACACATCATAGTAAATCGGCGACATGAAAAGACGGTCTTTGTAAAGACTATTCTCATGGAATTCCCAGCTTTTGTTATCCAATTAGCACACTTCCTTGACCTCAATACTGTTCTCAGGGAAATCCCTCTCGTCGATTTTGGAGCCTCTATATTACAAATTATTCTAAATTTTGTAAAGATTTTCTTCTTATATTAACTTGAAATATATTTGATAATGTTATAAATATATATATCGATATATAAATATTGTACATTTATTTACGATCGGCTTATTGGGTTTAGCTATTTTTTTAAAAAGGAATATAGGGTCTGATTCAATACTAATATGCAGTAGATGCGATATGGAGCACGAATGCTCGCTCGCGATCGCGATTATTGCGCAAGTCTCGATCGACTCCCGCCATAGTTTGGAAAATAATACATTTACAAGGCCTTATTTAATTCGTTACTGTTGGGCCTAGCTTTTAACAGCTAGATGTACATGTAGCATGATTGAATTTTCAATGTTTTGTGATGTTTATCTGATTATTCTTCATCAGTCAAAATCATATATTCAAACTGTTCTACTCTTTAAATGATCAATTCCAAGACTGTTTCGAGCACCCGGCGGCACGGTCGCGGGGTGCGCAAGCGCAGAGGGGATATTCGGGCAGCGCTCCGCGGCCGCTTTTCACCAAAATGCCGGCTCATTGTAGCAGATATATGCGACCGGAACGGCGTAACAGAAAATATGCGAAGCTTTGGAGCGGATTCTTTCTTCTTTTTTTTTTACGAAAAGAACAAACCAATATGCTTTGAATTGGATTTCTTTGTTTTTTCTCAAAATGACAAAAATGCTATGCCTTGGAACGGAAAAGTCCGAATTTGCAGCTATGATTCCTTGTGCTCTAAATGCCCTCTAGAAACGGCAAGCTTTGTATCTGCTCGTCCTTGTTGATCAAAGTATTATACACATCTCTGGTGAATAAGTTTATTTTATGACCTTCACTTCTGAACTGGAAGGATGAGGGTGCTAAATGTCATTTCAGTTAGTTTTGTTTACAATTACATTTACTTTAGTATAGGACCACAGTTTATTATAACTACATGTATGAATAATAAATGTGAAGTATAACTGTACTTGCATATATAATTATTGCACCATTGAATAAGCAAAGTTAATGTGCCTCATACCAGGCCTCATAAATACTATAACTTATTATTATGAACGGTTTCAAAGTGGGGGGGGGGGGAGACCATACAAAAAAAATCTACAATCCTATGATCATTTTTTACGTTTTTGTACACGGTTTTGGAAAAAAATCCCCCCCCCCCGCCCCCACTTCCGTGGCCCCTGATGAATACACACAATGCATGTTTACTGTTAAATATGAAACTAAAAGTATTTTGCTTATGTCCAGATGTTTGTTATCATCACATTCACTGTATAAAGTATTTAAGGAAAATATATTCTTGAAGATATAGAATCCATATATATATATATGCATGAACTAAATATAGAAGAGGGAAGAGGGTAAACTATTAGGGGTCAATCGTGTAAATAGCTCTATTGGTTGATAATGATGATAAATAGAAGGTATACATTATGTAGTTCATTTTATTTCACCGATTAAGAAAACTTATTGATAACACACAGGGAATGATTGTATGCACAGGCCCCCAAATCACAAGTTGATTTGCATATAACTGTCTGTCTTAGTACTCTACTTGGAGGGGATTATAGTATTACCAGAAACACAATAGAAGAGGTGTATTAGTGGTAATTGTATTAAGGTCAAGAGTCTTAGGATTACAGGATTAAATATTCAGTAACAGTGTGAAAATCTGGTGTGCTGTTTCTAATGGGATGTTTTCGTCATGTGGTCATAATTTACTTACACAGTTGCCAATTTGAAATCTACATAGTATTAGTGATCTCAATTTTAAAGCAGCTATAACTTTCTCATTGCTTGTCCGATTTCTTTCAAACTTTCACCATTCTGTTTAATTTATTTTTCTCCTTCCGAACATAACATTTTATGGCCAAGGCTGGATTCCCCTTTAATAGTCACTTGTTTTTATGCACTTATCTCCTATTTCGAAAATAATCCATTTTACACTTTCTTTCATATGCTTTCCCTCTTCTGCAACTCTTTATCTGTTATGCTCCTTTAATTTACACTATCTAATATCATTATTATTTGTATCTCTGTATTGTAAATGAACTTCTTCTTTTTCTGCACATTCCTTCTCTTTTCATATTTACTTTTGACAAAAAAAAATTAAAGAATGTGCTAACAAATTATTACTGATAGATAGATTTTGTGTTTTATTAATATTGTTATTAATGTTGTGTTTACTATGTTTTGGCGATCCAGCCTTATAGGTTTTGTATAACCTTCGTGGGAAGTCACACAACTGATCTTGTATCAACTCACATTTCAATTTTCCTTGGAGAGTTGAATTGATACATATATCAAACAAAAGACAGAGTTAACTTACCCAAGACGATATCCAACACCAAATTTATTTTTCAGGAACAAGGATGAACCATAACATTTTAACTGTCCTTTAGAGATGATTGCTTTCCGATCTGAAAAGAGCCAATAGAAAGGGGACAAAACACACTTTATCAAATTTATTCAAATCTTACTGCCCTCTTTCTCTTCCTCTCCCTCCATCTCCTTCTCCATAATCCCCATGAACTGTAGATAGATTATAATTCATCTTTCCCATGTATGCTATTTCACGTCTGTACTCACAAAAATTCTTTCAATTTTTTTTTGAATAACCTATCATCCACTAAAGGGGTACTCTGGGCTGAAAATTTCATCAAAATCCGATAAAAAATAACGAAGTTTTTTAATTTTAAAGTCCAGCAATATTTTGGGAAAATAGTTATATGCACATCATTTCATGAATATTCATTAGGAGGGCTGATGATGTCACATCCCCACTTTCCTTTTTCTTGTGTTATTACATGAAATCATAATTGTTTCATTTTTGTTCATACATGGGTGAATAATGTGTCTCCTTCATAATGAAATAAATGCAGCAATGAATATCTAATGCACTTAATCAGTTGTTAATCCAATTTTTTTCAGTTCTTAGTAGAAACAAATTTGAATAAACCTGTTTCATCGGAATAATGCAAATCTTTAATATGCCATAACTTTGTTATTCCTAGTCCAATTTTATCAAATTTTCAGTGGTTTGTTTGTTGATTTTATAAAAACATTATTAAAAAAAGGTGCAAAAAAATTACATGAGGCATCTATCCAAAAGTGCTATATCTTTCCATCACATCTTTTCCCCCGAAATCTTCCCTGTAAAACAGCTTATCTTCCTACTTCATCATACCAAATACAGAAATGGGGAATGTGGGGAAAGGCACTGTATAAATACGCTTTAAGCCCCTTTTATAGCAGGGTTCTGCAGACCTTTTGTAAATTGCATTATCCATCACATCACAATGCAATGTAAATTGCATTATCCATCACATTCCTAGCTCATGTTTACCTACCTGCTAATATATCAGCTTCATCCATAAAGTGTGTGGTGAGTAGGGTCACTCTTCCTTCTCTTTGTTTCTTCAGAAGAGACCACATCTTTCGTCTTGAGTATGGGTCCATTCCACTGCTAGGCTCATCTAGAAAGAGGATCTACCATGAAAAAAAACACCCAGTGGTCATTCATAAAGTTGTCCTTTACGAATCCATGATCGTATGCGTATCTGTTAACCCTTTCTTATGCTAGATCAGATTCTTGATAATTTGTAATCCCATCAGTCCAAGCTGGAATCTAATCTTTTAAGATTCTTTTATTTGTTGTTAACAAGCATTTCATTGCAAAGTTTGTTACTGTTTAAAGTTTGAAGAGAATACTAAACAGTTCGCAGTTCACAGATATTTAAAGATTTGGGGAATTTTTAGTATATATTATTTTGCACAAAAATGGCCAACATTTGCACATTAAAGGGGAATGTAACCTTTGGAACAAATAGGCTTGTGTAGAAACAGAAAAATAAAAAAATAAGAATAAAGAAAGTTTGAGAAAAATCGGACAAATAATGAGAAAGTTATGAGCATTTGAATATTGCAATCACTAATGCTATGGAGATCCTCCCATTGGCAATGCGACAAGGATGTGTGATGTCACTGATGAACAACTTTCCCTATGGTGGACTATAAAATACCCTCAAAATGTCTCTTTTTGCTTTTTCTTATGATGATACAAACTCTTTATCCATGATGTATTCTTAAAAAGTATGTATTACATGCCCTCATGGAGAAAGAACACATGATCTATGGATAGATGTGATAAAAGAGGCAATTCAAGTGAAATATATACTAAAGTAATGGGGAGAGTTGTTCACAAGTGACATCACACATCTTTGTCGCATTGCCAATTTGCTATGTCCATAGCATTAGTGATCGCAATATTCAAATGCTCATAACTTTCTCATTATTTGTCCGATTTTTCTCAAACTTTTGTTGATCTGTTTCTTTGATTTTTCTGTTTTCACACAAGCTATCTTGTTCCAATGGTTTCATTCTCCTTTAATTTGTGCGTAATGTACAAAAAAGCTTTAGGAAACATCACTCTGTCTCATTTCTCTCACTAAATTTAACATTTGGATGATATGCCAAAATAAAATTGTCAAAAGACTTATCAACAAATATCCTTATTCATAGGACACTATTATGTAACAAACAAAGCCAGAAGGATACCATTGCTTCCATTTTAACAACTCATATTGATTATTGTGCAAGCAAAAAGCTACAGAACATGGCTGAGAAATGCTGTTAAATCATCATTTTGGATAAGAATAACATTGGGAAAGAATCACTAGCGTACACTAGCGGGGAGGGGGGGTGGGGGGCAGTCTGCCCCCCCCCCCCCCGATGAGCCACAACCCATGCAAAGGACGTATCCTGCCTGCCCCCCTGACGAGCTTGAAAGACCTTTTTTGCCATCCCCCTGACGAGCTTAAAGACCTTTATTGCCCCCCCCCCCCCCGACGTAGGCTTGAAGGCCTTTTTTTTGCTTGTCAATTTTTTTTCTGGTACAAAATCCTTTATTTGTGATTGAAGACATTTTTTTGTTTGTTTGTTTGCTTGTCAAATTTTTTGGCGGATATTTTTGCCCCCCCCCCCTGTGGAAAATCCTAGGTACGCCACTGGTAAGAATAATTCATGTTACATATAAGAATAATTTTAGAAGAATTGTAAAAGCAATTACATTCATCTATTAGTTATTTCCCTTTAAGGATAGCCAAGAATTGTAAAGAACATTCCAGAATGTCTTTTTATTATGCAGGCCTTGCCTATTTAAAGGCCAAGGAGTTTTATTGTTGAATAAGGAAAAGCCAAACAATAGAATTGTATTGGTAGTGGAAATGAATAGGCTTAGGTATTTTGTTTACACTGTTGATTTCAATGAGGTCATTCAAGAGTGTTCTGGATTTTGACTGCTCCTGAAAGGAGAAAGTTCTTTTGGAAGAAGGTGCTAGAACCTTCTATGGTGGTGACATTTTTTAGAAGCTTCTAGATTAGTTGAAACTTAGTATATATAGCTGCAGTTTCTTTAAGGACATCATCACACCATCACATCATATGAGATCACTTCACCAGATCAGATCAGAGCAGTTTATGCATCAATGAACTGTTTGCAGTTATTTTGAGAGAGAAATTATCAGTTCTCATCGAGATCATCAACATCATCAACCTGTTCAATGAACACGCTTCAACCCATGGATTGCTGAAATTGACTGTTAATCATCATCAACATCGTCTTCACGGACATTTCAACTCGTTGCAGTGACTCTTATTATTCATCGGACTTCAACATCAGTTTCATCATCGCCATCATTGTGAATTTTCGCCAGTCAACTGGGATTTTTATCATTTGGATTATTACTTGGATATAGCATCATCACTTCGGGATTTTACATCGGACACTTCAAGAGATTTATGTAAGATCATTATTTGTTTTATTTATGTATAATTATTTCCTGTAATAAAAAAAGAGGAAATTAAACACAAAGAAGAAATTAAACACTTGTTATTTGTTGCAGTATCGTAACAAATAATTTTGGGGGCTTGTCCGGGAAACAAAAACCAATTTGTATAAGCCAATTTGAAACTAAAACCAGTTGTCCGGGAAACGAAAACCAAATTTGTACAAGCCAAGGCAATTTGAAACGAAAACCAGTTTTTCAGGAAACAAAAGCCAATTTGAATTGGAAACATTTTGGAAAGTTCTAGAATATACTGTACTGTGTTATTACGTGCTTGTATTTGTGTATATTCACTATGGCTACATTTGATGTTGAAGAATTTCTTGCAATGACAGAATTGTCATATGATCATTTGAAGTCACTGAAGAAAGATGATTTGATAACAATTTGTGATCATTTGGGTGTATCTCTAGCCCCAGGTTTAAAGAAGGCAGAGATAATTGACTTGTTAGCGAGTCACATGAAGCTTACAGAGGAGTCTGAAACTTCTGTTATTATGTCAGATGATGCTCGGATCCAACTGGCAAACATTGAATTAGAAAAAGAGAAAATCAACCTTAAAAAGGAAATAGAAATGGAGAAAATGAGATTAGAGTACCAGTTGAAATTGAAAGAAATGGAGTTAGCTCATGCAAATACTAACTCTACTCAAGATAAATCTCCCCAAGACTTTGATGTGGCGAAAAATATTCGCCTTGTGCCAAAATTTGATGAAGAGGGAGTTGATACATATTTTGTGTCATTTGAAAAAGTGGCCAAGAGACTGAATTGGCCCGAGGAATACTGGACTCTTCTCCTCCAAAGTGTTTTTGTTGGAAAGGCTGCAAAAGTCTATTCTTCACTCTCTGAAACGCAATCATGTGACTATGCTACAGTAAAAGAAACAATTCTCAATGCATATGAGTTGGTACCAGAAGCGTACAGACATAAATTTAGGAACATGCAAAGACAATCAGGCCAGACTTATGTTGAATTTGCTAGGGAACAAGAGATGATGTTCGATAAGTGGTACAGATCACTGAAAGTTGACAAAGATTTTGTTCACCTTAGGGAAGTTGTCCTCCTAGAAGAATTCAAAAAGAGTCTTCCTTTTGGCATTAAATCTCACTTAGATGACCATAGAGTTACTGAAGTCAGTAAAGCAGCCATAGTAGCTGATGAATTTGAGGTCACACATAAAGGTAGTGGAGATAGGCCTCCTTTCAAGAATTATTGGAAAAAGAAAGGTAAAGGGTCATTTGAATCCCACAATAAACCTAGTGAGGGAAAATATGCAAGCAAGGACAAAGACGCTAATAAGGATCAGGCTAGTGGGGGCACAGAATCAACCAAACGGTCTGAGAGTCGTAGTTCCAAAATTTGTACTCATTGTCATAAATCGGGACATTTGAAAGAATCATGTTGGAAATTGGTTGGAATGCCAACCAAAACTAAGAAAGACATGGGTTTTGTCAAGCAAACAAGTGTTCCCTCGATGGAGTTTGTTCCATCAGAGCCCAATCGAGATGTTGAGAGTGTTTCTCTGGTATTTGCTGATAAAGTCAAACAGGTTGATGAAACTTTTAGAAGTTTTTTGCATGATGGTGAAGTATCCCCTTGTTCGACTGGTGCTGCTGGTAGGTCAGTGGTGATCCTTAGGGATACAGGGGCTGCACAGTCCCTGATGGTGCCAGGGGATTCGGCTCTTCCTCCGGAGAGTTCAGAGAATGCCAACGTCTTAGTTCAAGGTATTGGCCCAAATTTCATGTCGGTTCCTTTGCATAAGGTCGACTTAAAGTGTGACCTAGTTAGTGGTCCTGTGACTGTTGGTGTCGTTCCAGAATTACCCATGAAAGGTGTTGATTTCTTGTTAGGTAACGACTTGGCTGGAGATAAAGTTGTTGCATCTCCAGTGGTTTCGGAAAAGCCCGTTGAGGTAGCTGAAACTGAATTGTTGCAGGAAGAATTTCCAGGGATTTTCCCGGATTGTGTTGTTACTAGGTCTCAGACTCGTAGAGCTGAAAAAGATGATGCGGAATCTGCTGATGTAGAGGAGAGTACTGATGTCTGGTTAGCTGAAACCTTTTTTAAGGATTTGAATGGGGATAGTGTTGAAGGCTCTGTTGCTAACAATGATAGTTTGTTTAGTAAATCCTCCCTTGTACAGGCACAACAGGCAGACCCAGAATTAAAAAGCTTGTCACAGAAAGCATGTTCTGAGGCTGAGGCTGATAAGGTTCCTGAGTGCTTTTATGTCAAAGATGACATTTTGATGAGGAAATGGAGACCTCCCCGGAGACCAGCTGATGAAGATTGGTGTATAATTCACCAGGTTGTAGTTCCTCCTTGTTACCGCACAGATATTCTGAAAATGGCTCATGAGTTACCTATGGCAGGTCATGTCGGTATTCGGAAGACAGAAGATAGAATTATGAGGCATTTCTATTGGCCTAAGATGCACAAAGATGTTGTGCATTTCTGTAAGACATGTCACACATGTCAGATTATTGGTAAGGCACAGCCTTCTATCAAGCCTGCTCCATTGATACCCATTCCTGCATTTGATGAACCTTTTACTAGGGTTCTTGTTGATTGTGTCGGACCCTTACCCAGAACTAGGTCGGGTCACAGATTTCTCCTGACGATTATGGACTTGTCTACACGGTTTCCAGAGGCGATACCTTTGAGAAGTATCACTGCAAAGACAGTGGTGCAGGCGTTAGTGCAGTTTTTCACTAGGTACGGTCTGCCGAAGGAAATTCAATCTGATCAAGGGTCAAATTTCATGTCAGGAATATTTCAGCAAGTTATGAAGGAGTTGGGAATAAAGCAGATCAAGTCCTCTGCTTATCACCCACAGTCCCAAGGAGCGTTAGAACGCTATCATCAGACTTTGAAGACCATGATTAGGGCTTATTGTGAAGACTATCCCGATGACTGGGATAAAGGGATCTCATTCCTACTGTTTGCAACCAGGGATTCCCCGAATGAGTCCACAGGTTTCAGTCCATTTGAATTGGTCTATGGTCATGAGGTTAGGGGTCCTCTAAAGCTTATCAAAGAGAGGTTTATGGTTCAGAATGATGATGTAAACCTTCTAGACTATGTGTCAAAGTTTAGAGAAAGGCTCTCAAAAGCTTGTGATGTGGCTAAGGAACACTTGAAAGAGTCGCAGGGAAAAATGAAAGCTCATGCTGACAAAAATGCAAAAGAGCGAAGTTTCAAGCCTGGAGACAAAGTATTAGTGTTGTTGCCTTTGCAAGGTGAGCCCTTGAAAGCTAGGTTTAGTGGTCCCTACATAGTCAAAAAGAAATTGAATGATGTCAACTATGTGATCAGTACCCCTGATCGAAGAAAGTCTCAAAGAGTTTGTCATGTAAACATGTTGAAAGAATACTTTGAGCGAGAGGCTAGTCAGCCAATAGGTACAACACAGGTCAAAGAAGAAGAAAAACATGTAAATGTACATGAAGAAGAATGTTATGGAAAGACAGATAATGAATTGTCTTATACAGATGTATCCAAGAACGAACCATGTGGTATAAAGTTATCTAACTCAGAGATGTTAGGAAACATGGATGAGGCATTAAAACACCTGCCTGAAGATCAAAGAAATGATATATCTGGCCTGTTAAGAGAATATGAGAATGTATGTAAAGACAAACCAGGTCGTACACCTTTAACTGTACATGACGTAGACATAGGTGATGTAAGACCTATCAAACAGAATCCTTATAGGCTCAATCCAAGCAAGTTGGAAATGGTGAATAAGGAAATACAGTTTATGTTAGATAATGACATAATCGAACCGAGTCAGAGTAGTTGGAGTTCTCCCATTGTAATGGTTCCAAAGCCAGATGGCTCTCAGAGATTTTGCATTGATTACCGAAAGGTAAATGCAGTAACTAAGACTGACTCGTATCCAATTCCTAGGTTAGAAGATTGTATTGATAGGGTTGGAAATTCTGCCTATATCACAAAGATAGACTTGCTTAAAGGATATTGGCAAGTGCCACTGACTGACCGAGCCAAAGAGATATCAGCCTTTGTCACACCTGAAGGCTTGTTTCAATGCAAAGTCATGCCTTTTGGAATGAAAAATGCACCAGCAACCTTCCAAAGGTTGACAAATCAAGTGATTGCCGGACTTGACAATTGTGTCGTATACATAGACGACATCCTAGTATACAGTGATACTTGGAATGATCATCTGAATCATTTGCGAGCACTGTTTGAAAGGCTGGACAAAGCCAATCTAGTAGTGAATCTGATGAAAAGTGAATTTGCCAAGGCAAAGGTCACATATCTTGGTCATGTGGTTGGTCAAGGGCAAGTGCTACCAAGAGAAGCCAAGATACAAGCTATCTTAGACTTCCCAATTCCCACAACTAAGAAAGAATTGCTCAGATTCTTAGGTATGAGTGGCTTCTACAGGAAATTTGTTCCAAATTACAGTACTGTGGTTAGTCCTCTGACAAACCTGCTGAAGGCAAAAGTGAAGTATGTTTGGTCTGACGAATGTCAAAGATCATTTGAGAAATTAAAGGCCATTTTGGTGAATGAGCCTATTTTGGCAGCTCCAAACTTCACAAAGCCATTCAAAGTAGCAATTGATGCATGTGATGTTGGAGTAGGAGCAGTATTGCTCCAAGAAGATGAAGAAGGCATCGAAAAACCAGTGTGCTACTTCTCTAAGAAACTCAATCGGTTTCAAAAGAAATACTCAACTATTGAAAAAGAGGCCCTGAGTCTCGTACTAGCCCTTCAGCAGTTTGAGGTGTATCTAACCAATGGAGAGATTACAGTCTATACAGATCACAATCCTCTTGTGTTTTTGGAGAAATTCAAAACAAAGAATCAAAGACTGTATAGATGGAGCCTAATGCTCCAACCATTCCCTTTGAAAATTGTACACATAAAGGGAAAGAATAATGTAATTGCTGATGCTCTATCAAGAGTATAAAAAGTGAAATTATTCATGATTTTGACCAAGTGTGTCATTTGAAGAAAACATCTTTGATGTTCATTTATTTTAACATGTTCGTTAAGTACTATATCTTTGTACACGATAACTGTAAATGATTTATCAAGATGACTTTGAACAGTTAAAAGAAAAATTAATCTTAAAGAAACCTTTACTACGGTAAAGCTTTCTTTTCTCCGGTGGGGGAGGTGTTACATATAAGAATAATTTTAGAAGAATTGTAAAAGCAATTACATTCATCTATTAGTTATTTCCCTTTAAGGTTAGCCAAGAATTGTAAAGAACATTCAAGAATGTCTTTTTATTATGCAGGCCTTGCCTATTTAAAGGCCAAGGAGTTTTATTGTTGAATAAGGAAAAGCCAAACAATAGAATTGTATTGGTAGTGGAAATGAATAGGCTTAGGTATTTTGTTTACACTGTTGATTTCAATGAGGTCATTCAAGAGTGTTCTGGATTTTGACTGCTCCTGAAAGGAGAAAGTTCTTTTGGAAGAAGGTGCTAGAACCTTCTATGGTGGTGACATTTTTTAGAAGCTTCTAGATTAGTTGAAACTTAGTATATATAGCTGCAGTTTCTTTAAGGACATCATCACACCATCACATCATATGAGATCACTTCACCAGATCAGATCAGAGCAGTTTATGCATCAAAGAACTGTTTGCAGTTATTTTGAGAGAGAAATTATCAGTTCTCATCGAGATCATCAACATCATCAACCTGTTCAATGAACACGCTTCAACCCATGGATTGCTGAAATTGACTGTTAATCATCATCAACATCGTCTTCACGGACATTTCAACTCGTTGCAGTGACTCTTATTATTCATCGGACTTCAACATCAGTTTCATCATCGCCATCATTGTGAATTTTCGCCAGTCAACTGGGATTTTTATCATTTGGATTATTACTTGGATATAGCATCATCACTTCGGGATTTTACATCGGACACTTCAAGAGATTTATGTAAGATCATTATTTGTTTTATTTATGTATAATTATTTCCTGTAATAAAAAAAGAGGAAATTAAACACAAAGAAGAAATTAAACACTTGTTATTTGTTGCAGTATCGTAACATTCAAAAGAATCACAGCTGACTTGATGAACTACACCATCATTGACCTTTAATGATATTAAAGCTACCTTCAAAATTCAAATAAATTCCTTCCAATTGCTAGCTTTCTCAGCATTGTACACATGACAATCAGAGATTGCTATTTTTTTGTTTCTTATTCCTGCAATGAGATAACACATCAAGCTGCATGACTGACCTTCGGGTTACCAATGATGGCAATTCCAACGCAGAGCTTGCGCTTCTGACCTCCACTGAGATCCTTAGCAAAGGTCGCTCGCTGGTTCTTGAGGTCAATCTCTTCCAAAGCTTTCTCCACCTGCACAAAGATGTTTAAAGACATTACACAGAGAATATCTACAAGAGTATGACGTGTGAATGTGAGTTGTCCCCTAAACAATGCCCAGCTAAAGGGTTGCATATATATATATTTCTGCTCCTTTTTGGGCTTCATCTTCATGTTTGGTTTAAAGTTTGAATTCACATATGATTTCAGGTCAGAGGATAGTGAGGGAATTGAAAATAAAGCGATTGCCAGCACAGCGATAGAACATTCCAACAAACCTTGTCTGGGATCTGTGACTTTGAAATCCCTGTAAGTCCTGCGTAGAACTTGAGATGTTCTTCAGGGGTTAGGAGATCTATAAGCGTATTCTCCTGGAGGCACACTCCGGTCATGTTACGGACCTTCTCCATATCAGACTGGTCAAACATGTCCAGTCCATAGGCAACAGCGTGGCCATCCGTGGCCTTGACCATACCGGTCAAGCAGTTCATCAGGGTAGACTTGCCAGCTCCATTATGGCCAAGAAGACAGGTGATCTGACCCTCGTAGATGTCCAATGAAATACCTTAGAGTAAGATATGGTTATTTCAAGGTCATCCAATGAATATACTTTACATTCATGACATTCGATTAACATTGATTCCATATGGTGGAAGTTTTTTTTTTTTAAACCTAAATCAAAAGACATTGGCGGACTACTGCACACATAACAAATCTATCACACGTCCTCTATGGAAGTCTTCACTAGCAGTAACATATTTCAAGATAACACAAATTTTTCCCTTTTTTTCAACAAGGTTGTTCTTAATGATGAAAACATTTGTCAGAGGATTGGGTGACAGAGTAAGACATAGGGAACACTGGGGTCCGTGACTGACCATTGGATGGATTTTCACAAATTCATTTTACACTGTAATCAAAGTAATCCATTGTAAAAATATGCTCTACAATTGATTGCAAGGTATGTGTGACCAAACACAAAGTGGACATACCATTAACTGCTTTGACATCTGGTTTACCACCTTTCCCATGGAATGTCTTCTTCACATTGCGAATCCTTGAAAAATAAAAAAATATATATCATGTGACGATGATAAAATAAAGTTGTGGGAAAGATTGATATAATCATTGATAAATCTTATCATGAGGAACGGTCCTCTGACTGCTCTTCAAGAACCTTCACATTCAAATATAACGATTGAAAGCAGAACTGTGCGGGCCAACAAAGTGCTTTCAAGATTCATTTATTCCACTAAGAAACAACAACACAAATAAAAGGTGCCAAAATACTTTTATAGCAACACAAATCCATACACGTAAATTCATTTAAATACATAAATATGTGCATACATGTATTACTACGAAAAAATAAATATCAAAATACATACATAGTATTGTAAAATAACATGGGAGAAAATTCATCTGATGGGGATAAAAAATCAAGGATAATTAATTATCTTGGTTCTTATCTCACACATGCAGTGTTCAATGCCTAACCTTTGGGAGAAACTAGATAATTTCTTATAATTTTCAACTTTCCCACATGAAACAATATCCCTAACTACTTCATAATACTGCTGTAATCATGTAATGTTAGGCTTTAGACATGTAAAAACATTCAGACTGTGTATAACAATTCCTTCTGTGTTTGATAATGCCTACCTTATTCCATTTCTCCCTCTGAGAGCAGCTGGAACTGGCTCAACCATGACGTCATCGGTGTTGTGCTCACCCTCCCCTTGACCATTGACACTTAGAAGTCCAGTCCGGTCATTAGAATCCTTGATTTCCCTGCCACACCAATAGGATGGTTTTAAGAAGAACAGTGGGGACATGCTCTGACCGTACGCTCCTGAAATAATAGATTTTAGAAATAAAACATGCAAACAATAAACAGAAGGCATAAGGAAACACATTTTGGTTGAATTGATTATTTAACTGAATGCTAAGAAAGCATCAATGCTTGTAAGCAAGCAACCAGGGCACCGACTGCTTAAGGTCTACATTGGCCTAGTAGTGAGGATTTCAATGCCTTACCAACGGGCACTAGCGCACTTATTAGGAGTTGAACCCAGGTCACCGGAATACGAACCCCCTGCTCTACTGGCTGAGCCATCGCACCTCCTTTGGTGATATGCTACATAGACCAGTTCAGAATGGTAAATTGCAGCCACTTCATACACAATTGTAACTACTGTAACTTTGCCATTATAGCAACTACCATGGTAACAGGGCTCAGCAAACAATCGTAATTAAGATTTCCATGGAAAATACAATAATGGCAAATTTAAAAGGGTTTTTATGAATTAGGCCCCTGAGGCCTTAACAAAAAGGTTAGTGGATAATTGCTAACTTGAAAAAAAAAAAAAACAATTCTGATTGGTTTCTCATCACTCTACTCAGCAAAATGTGCATGCAATGATGATCTTGATAGGCAATTTCTAGTGATTACTTGATAACTTGAGTGGAGCGTTGTGGCCAAGTGGATTAGCCTCCGTACTTTGAAATAGAGGGTCGTGGGTTCAAATCCCAGCCATGGCGTAATTTCCTTCAACAAGGAATTCATCCACAGTTTGCTGCACTCGACCCAGGTGAGGTAGATGGGTACTGGCAGGAAGTGATTCCTCAAAAAGCTGTGTGCACCTGAATAGGTAGCCTAGCTGAGCAGGGCCCGCTTGGAGAACAGATTTCGGAACCGAAATGGCTACCCTGGGTAAATATACTGTTATTATTATTATTATAACCTTTGTGTTACAAAGCCCAGGCCTACAATTACTTGGTTTATCTTTCGTCTAAAACCAGTTGGTCTACTAACCAGTAGGTGTAGTGTTTGGTAAAGACCACACAGTAATTACACCAAATTGATAGTAGACCAAATGGATTTAGCACAGATGGTGTAGTGTAAAAATGTGGTGTAAAATAAAGTTATTACAACAAATTGATAGTAGACCAAATGGATTTAGCCCAGATGGTGTAGTGTAAAAAATGTGGTGTAAAATAAACAGTTATTACAACAAATTGATAGTAGACCAAATGGATTTAGCCCATATGGTTTAATGTAAAAATTTGGTGTAAAATAAACAGTTATTACAACAAATTGATAGTAGACCAAATGGATTTAGCCCAGATGGTGTAGTGTAAAAATGTGGTGTAAAATAAACAGTTATTACAACAAATTGATAGTAGACCAAATGGATTTAGCCCAGGTGGTGTAGTGTAAAAATGTGGTGTAAAATAAACAGTTATTACAACAAATTGATAGTAGACCAAATGGATTTAGCCCAGTTCGTGTAGTGTAAAAATGTGGTGTAAAATAAAGTTATTACAACAAATTGATAGTAGACCAAATGGATTTAGCCCACATGGTGTAGTGTAAAAATGTGGTGTAAAATAAACAGTTATTACAACAAATTGATAGAACAAATGGGTTTAGCCCAGTTGGTGTAGTGTAAAAATGTGGTGTAAAATAAAGTTATTACAACAAATTGATAGTAAAACAAATGGGTTTAGCACAGATGGTGTAGTGTAAAAATGTGGTGTAAAATAAAGTTATTACAACAAATTGATAGTAGGCCAAATGGGTTTAGCCCAGTAGGTGTAGTGTACAGAAATTTGGTGTAGACAAAACAGTAATTACACCAAATCGACAGTAGACCAAATGGGTTTAGCCATCTGATAAGTAAAGAAACTATATTTAAACCAAGTACTGTAGTTAACCCTAGTCACAAATTCCTATCTTTTTTGCACTTATAATGGGCATTCAAAGAGGAAAGCTGTCTCATGAATGGTTCTAATTCTCTTTTGAAAAGTGAATACCTCCACTTGAATATCATTGAATGCATGAGTGAACAGAAGACTGTTGAGGGCATTCCAGTCTATCCAAGCATCTTTCAGCTAGGAGATAGAGATAAATTCTTCCAGTCACCAACTTTATATAATCAATTAGATTCAGTGTTGGAGTCCAGTTTGCATGAATTGAGTGTTGCTATTTCAGGCAATCCCCTTAGAGTTCCATGTTAGTGAGTCTTAGATCTTAGTTCAAACCATCTTTATCTACACATGTTTAGATTGTATCAATGAACTTGCTTAATATATTGTTGTTAATTGCATGATTATAGCCTGATATTCCTGGTTACACCATAGCTTTTATCATACACAATTTTCCTTTTATTTGCATGGTTGTAGTGTGGGTCCAATTCAACAGGCTCTATGAGGATTATAAGAATTTCATGAAAATGGTTATGGATTGAGGCCATCTACACCTCAACAACACAAAAATCAAACACAAATAACAAAATTTTATCAAAGCTAGCCAAAATAAGAAAATAATTCTGCCTACATAAATATATTCTCCTTTCTATTTATGGGGCTCGTTGCAGAAAGAGTTGCAATCAATCGCAACAATGAAAATCATATGCAACTTGATTCTCAACCAATCAACAGCGTGCATTTGGGACTTGCGATTGATTTTTTGACTTGCGTTTAAACGCAACTCTTTCTGCAACTGGCCCCTGATATTAAACAATGAACACTGTACAAACTGAATAGATCTATCATAGCTTACCAGGAACAACATTCTCCAGATAGATGGCCATGATCAGATAGAGGAAGATATCCACAAAGATCATCACAAGAGGAGCATAGGGTGGAAAGTAGCCGTCTCCTAGGTTGCTAAACTGAAGACCATTGCTGAGTTGCTCAAATGCCACACACTGCAGAAGATATATAGACAATATTCATGATTAGACAAGAAATTGATTAATAGCTTCACTGAGAATGCAATAGATCAATGATAGAAATAAACTCACAGGCCCGTATTCTGTAGTCAGGCTTAACTTGGTCTAACTCTATGCTAAAATTATGGATAGCCAAAAGTGTCAAATTTTTTAATAAGTTGTATGTTTTTTAAATTTACTGTGCTCTTTCCTGATTCATCCATGGTGAAGACAATCATCTATCTATACTTCCCAGACAATTATGAATGATTTGAGATAAAATATGATATCTCTAATGATAATGATTTATGTACCAATTGGCTTTCCATACTTAAACCACAAGTTTAAACCTGAGTTTAAGTTAAACCCGACTTCAGAATACAGGCCACATTGTATGATTAATTGATTCATTGATGGATGATGACAGTGATATGTTATAAAGCATTTTAATACAGAAATATATTACATAGCACTTAATGTTGTAAGATGATATCTGTCAACACCAGGCTTGTCATCAGATTGTGCAGCATTCCAGTGGTATTCATTCAAAACCTGGGTGGATAGTGGCAAATTGAAGACTGGTGTCTTACCAAAGGACAATATGTCCAGGTTGGACTTGAATGAATCTGAATCTGAACGTACATGTACACGACCCACTGATTATATTACACAGTAGGACCATTATATGATTATGAGAATCTTGACTTTCACACTCAATGGAGAAGTGGGTGAGAAGAGTAATAGGACTCATAGTAAGGACAAGGACAGTCTCAGGGTCTAGGAGCATCAGAGGGATGTACTTACTCTGTCCATTAAGAAAGCTATTGCAGTAGGAGAGAAGAGACACAGGACCCAGAGTAGGGCCACTGGGACTGTCTCAGGGCCTAGGAGCATTAGAGGGATGTACTTACCCTGTTCATGAAGAAAGCTATTGTAGTAGGAGAGAAGAGACACAAGACTAGAGGGACTATCTCAGGGCCTAAGGGGGCTAGAGGGATGTACTTACCCTGTCCATGAAGAAAGCTATTGCAGTAGGAGAGAAGAGACACAGTACCCAGAGAAGGGCCACTGGGACCGTCTCAGGGCCTAGGAGCATTAGAGGGATGTACTTACCCTGTCCATGAAGAAAGCTATTGCACAAAGAGAGAAGAGACACAGGACCGAGATTAGGGCCACTGGGACTGTCTCAGGGCCTACGAGCATCAGAGGTTGTACTTACCCTGTCCATGAAGAAAGCTATTGCAGTAGGAGAGAAGAGACACAGGACCCAAAGAACGGCCACTGGGACTGTCTCAGGGCCTAGGAGTGCCAGAGGGATGTAGGGTATCACAAAGATCATGATGAAGAAGCTTCCGGCACCTCCTGCAGTGGTGGCCTTATCAAACAGCGGTGAGAACATGAAGGACATCGTCACCACTGTGGGATGGAAAATTGAGTGATATCAATGATATATAAATGAGAGTTAAAGACCCAGACCAGAGCTATAAGCTTGACAGATATGGGAAATACATAAGCTGCATAGTACAACAATGTAAATTTTATGCATATTCAACAGTTGAGAGCCGAGTGTTTTGCTTAAGAAAAACCTCAAATTAACTGGTTTCAGTAGGCATTATTGAGCTTCTTTACAGCCTGAAATATATAACACTGTGTCAGGAGGGTAGTAATTCCATTGGTTTTTGCATAGAAAAGATCAATTTTTTTTCATATTATGAATTAGATTTCTTTTCATTTTACAGAAGAAAATGGTACTGACAATAATTTAGTGCTCAAATGGATAGAAATCTGAAACTCTTCACTTGTTCTTTATTTTCTTCATTACTTTGTTTGGCTCTTATTGGGCCTAAATTGCTATGTCACGAAAAGTTGTTGCAAATATGAATAGAGATAGGACAGCTGTGCCAAATTAGTGGGAAATAATATAGAAAACAGTCCAAAGGTGTAGATCTCATAAATTCAAGCTTGCAGGAAAAGACATTAATGATATCTCTATGTGATAGAAGTGAAGAAAATAGAATGTGAAATATGAAAGCAGAAAAATCACATTTGTTCTGTGTACAAACTTATGGAATCACAATACAACACAACTTGACATTGCCGTTTTGAGGCAGGTGAAAAGCACAAGAAAGCCTACATGTATTTTCCAAGCCAGATAATTTATGGAGCTTTTCTTTGGCAAAATACACTACTAATTGACAAAAATGCATAAAGCTTGTATTGTTGTGCTTAATAGTTTATAAGCTATCAGTTGGTATATGGTGTGTTAATTTCACTTTTGGATCCGGTCTGAATCTTTTTTAAAAAAGTTTTGGGAGCAAAACAAGTATTCAGTATATCTGGGAATGTGTCCCACAAAGAGTGAAATGTTAATCTTTCATACAAAGAGCTAAACTGCCTGTGGTATTTCACACGCATCCTCATTGATAACTACACAATAACCTGCACCCACTAAAGCATAATCTGATCAATGCAGCGATGCATAATATACTGCACACAACTAGGGAATTGAAGAGCCAATCTTTGTAAAACACACCCTCAAAACTAACTGCTTGAAAGAGCGCAATGATATCAGAAATAGTTAGAAAATAAAAGAAATTCATATGAAAAGAAGTGCACTTATATATAGACCAACTTAAAGCTATCAGAAAGGGAAAATTTTCTGATTTCAGTGTTGAGTTTTGAGAAGTGTCCCAAATATATTATAAATGCCAGTATTGATCTCAAAGTGAGTTGGTACAGAATCCAATCATATAATAATTCTAGTGATTATATGGATTCATTAAAAATTGTGCCAATTTTTTTCTGGGACTTCTCTTAAACAATAATAATACATTGTCCCAGAAAGGATAATCTTTGTTGGCGATCAATTGTCATTGTCTCTCAGCATAAATTTCATTATTTTTTAATACACATTTGGCATTAAGTAAATATACATACCGGGTGCCTGTTTCATACAGTACTTGCAACTGTTGTAACTTTTCCATTATGGCAACTACCATGGTAACAAGGCTCAGCAGCCAATCACAATCAAGGTTACCATGGTAGTCGCCATAATAGCAAAGTTACAACAGTTGCAAGTCCTTTATGCAACGGGCAACTGATCTAGATCTGTGACAATTTTGAGGCAATTAACCATAATTTTCAAGACCTTATAAAATCATTGCTTGCTACAACTTCATTATTAGTTGTGTGACTTGTATACCCTTCAAAGTCCTTAGACAAATACTTTAGACAATTGCTCCAATAAATGCAATCCATGGTGTAAAAGATATAAAACAAAATAACCTTGATCAATACTCTTTTTTACATCACAAAGAACAGGTGTTAGTAAGAGGTATTTCAAACATGGAAATGTATTAGACAATACCCAACAATCAACAAGAACAAAAGCTGTGACTGTTATTTGGGAGAGTTCACAATGAATGATGAATCTGTTCTTACCTGAGAGGCCATAAAAGAAGAGCCCAAGAAAAATCAGGAAGAAATTCCCATCGGGCAATAATGTTATAGCTTTGCTGAAACCTGCGATGAGTATAGCAACAATGAGGACAATGCCGATATAGATAATAATCCATGATAACCTACAAAAGGAAGAAACAATTAAAAAGAATTTACTGTAAATATTCTGATAATCTGAAATGCAATTAATCCAATATTCCTGCTCCTCTCTCTGCACCTCTTATTCATCCTTCTCTTCATCCTACCATTCTTCTTCAACTTCATCCTGCCCCAATTTATCCAATCCTTTTTCCCTGATTCTTCTCCCTCTCCAATACCTCTCTTACCCCCTCCGCATCTCTTCCTCCTCCACTACCTAATATCCCTTGCCTCTATCTTCCATCTCATCATCCTGTTCTATTCACTTTTCACATTAGACGTTCTCAGTACTCCCTCCCTTCTCTCCCTCATACTTTACTTCCTCCATTTCATCCTTTCCCACTTTCCCTATTCTTTTTTATTTTTTTCAGTTCTTCTCCATTTCACTTTCTCCTCCACTTGCTCATCTTGTCTATCTCCATCACCTCCACCTTTCCACTTTTTACAACAGAAGTTCTCAATACTCCCTAATCCCTTCGTCATTCTCTACTTTCCTCACCTCCCCCTCTTTCTGCCCTCTATCTTCTGCTTCTCATCCACTTCTCTTTCTATTTCACTTTTTAAAACTAGAAGCTTTCAGAACTCACCTCCTACTCTCCCTCCTACATGTATTTCCTCCGCATCGTCCTCTTCCACTGTCTATTATGTAATCCATTTTTCCATTCCACTACCCCCCCCCCTCTCCCCTCTCCAATGTACTCACCAGAAAGTTGTATTATTGAGTCCCATAATATTCATCACCTCCTTGATCTTGCGTTCTTTTTCAACAACCAGCGTGGTCAGGAGGACTGCCGTGAAAGGCATGTACGCCAGGACGATATAGACTGACACGGTGATACGTAAAGAGTCCACGGAATAGTCATACTGGCCCTTGGGGAACATGCGAATGTCCACATCAGGCATAGCTAAGCTATCATCCCCTGTCACCAACTGGAACATAGAATAAATCAAAAATAAAAAGGATATTATAAACTAAGAAATAAATAATGAAATTAAAATGCAATAACTGTAATTCAGAATGAAATATCTTTATTTACATTATTCATTTAATACTAACATTTTTTTCATTTAATTTTATCCAATGAATATTTCAACTAGGAATAGGACCCTTGGTTACAACATTAACTACTCTATTTTTATTATGACCAGAAACCAGGGGCCTGATGCATAAAACTTTTGCCATAAAAACTCTAGTAAATAAACAAAAACTCTCACTGCCAAACAAATTCATGCCATTGACATTTAACACATTGGCCAAAAATTGTCTGAATTTTTCTTTTATACAACAGGCCCAAGCTATTCATTTTTGATAAATCAAACTTTGTACTTCAAGTTATGAATGTCAAATTCTGAATAAAACGAAGATAATCAATATTTACTCTCGACCAACCAATTTTGTTTTCATCAAAAATTTCACTAGTATACCAGAAAGATTGGCAGCAAGCATTGGAGTGTTACAGCATTAGCAAATTCCAAGTAGAAACAAGCTGGACTATATTTACTGATTGATTATTATAGCCATATTGTGGGGGTAACCAAAAGCTCCAAAAAATGAATGCATTTATGACTACCCGTACATGTATGTCATGACGTGATCAAAAATCCTTGTAGCGTAATATTATTCATCTGTTGTTTTCAAGAGGGACCTCTCAACTAACATAAATCCCCCTAGAACAATGGATCGTATTATAGAGGAAATAGGTATTGGTGTCGGGAATATTTATTTAACGTGCATTAAACAGACAGTTTGGCCTGCTAAAAGCAAATAATTAATCTTGCGAAAACGATCAGTGCTATTAAAATGACCAAAATACCATGTCACAAGTGTTGAACTTTAATCTCTGCCAAAATAGTATTAAACTAAGACTTTTAATGATTATCTTTCTTTTTTTCAATTCTTTCATTTACAAATATGCAGGTATAGACCGAGTGTTAACTGCTATACTTTAAATTAAAGTTCAATTTTGTGGCATCACTCACTTTCGTAATGTGAATTACAAATTTCCATACATTTCTTCTTCTGTACTACTTCATAAATGAATGAATAGGCCTATCTAATTTTACCATGGACCTACTACCCTGCAAGTCCATGATTTTACCAACTTACATGTACCGTGCATATATATATTGAAAAAAGACAATTTTGTATAGGGTATTACATTACATAAGTATAATTTGTATAAAAGAATTCTTGTTTATTTCATTCTCTGGGCAAGGAGTCTCAAAGTCTGTTTGTAAATTTTATGCATGCACTCAGTGGTTTCTATGTGTGACTTGTATGTCCTTCAAAGTCCTTAGACAAATACTTAGCTCCAATAAATGCAATTCATGGTGTGAAAGAAGACACAAAACAAAATAACCTCGATCAATACTCTTTTTTACATCACAAAGAACAGGTGTAAGTAAGAGGTATTTCAAACATGGAAATGTTATAGATAATACCAAACAATCAACAAGAACAAAAGCTGTGACAATTATAAAAAGGAGAGTTTACACTGAAGAGCATTTCAAGAACATTAATTTTGAGCTTTTAATGAATTTTTAGTTTTTAATGGCTGAAAAGCTCCTGTGTCTAACTGCCTATAAAATGGACAAAACATACTTCTAGTGAGATCTAACCATGTCCATGATCTAACAGTCATTTCATGAAATGATCTCCCTGATTTGATTTTCATAATTAAAAAATCATCATCATTATCAAAATTATAATTCTCATCATTTTGATATTTTCTGTTGCTGATATCATTATAATCATCCTCCATTCATTTGTTGAGTACATGATTACAATCATTGGCGGCGGAAGCGAAAAATTTTAGGAGGGGACAACAAAAAATTTTTTGACAAGCCCCCACAAAAAAAAGGTTCTCAACCATAAAATTTTAGGGAGGACGTAGGCAAATAAACTGACAAGCAAAAAAAAAAAAAAAAAAAAAAAAAAAAAGGTCATCAACAAGAAATTTAGGGGGGGACCGTCCCCCCCCGCTTCCGCCGCCTATGATTACAATTTAAACATATCCCAGAAGCTTAGATTTAAAATATCCTACTGCACATCATGTATGTTCATGTAATAAACACCCCGGGTCGCATTTCATAAGCTGGGTATGCAAAAAGGGTGGCGTATGAACAATTTTCCGCATGGTGCCATGGATAAATTGTTGCTACATCACAGCATCTTGACCAAATTTATTGAGTAATATCTCATTTTGAAGCTAGAACTATAGGCTAAATATATTACTATGAATTAAATCAATACAATATCAGGAACAAAAACTATAGCACATTAAGTTTGAAGTAACAGGGGTGGCGGAGCCGGTGGATGTGGTAAATGATAAAATATTAATTAAACCTAATTAACAACTTACTATAATATGACTGTTATCCTCATATTTTTGGGCATTTTAAAGCAGGGAACAACTAAATGTCATAAAAATTTGACAATTTTGAAAATATGCAGCAATGGAATACATGTGTATGTCAGCTCGGATCTGCAACCTAATCAATTAGTAAACCGGAGAGATTTGGTTAATTATCTAATTTGTAATCTTAATTTTTAGTACAAATGTTGTGTATCATTGCAATAAACATTTCTACCCATGATATTGTCATTTTGCCAAGCATATAAATACAATGACAGGTATTTTGGGGGCAAAAATGTGAAATTAAGTACTGTTAATTAATTAGTATAATTAATATGCATACAATTATAGATAATTATTTGATTTTTGGTACAGATTTAATTATTGATGTTTAAAGATTATAACTGCAAAATACTAGGGTGATCCAATGTTGCATTAACTATTGACACCATTTTATATGCAGCAGGTCCAATTTGAGAAAAACACATTTCAAAATTCACATTTACATTGACGTCTATGTAATAATTAGCTGTTAATTAGTCATTTTAAGGAAAAATAAAGGTATTCGAGACTTAAAACTTTTTCATTATTTAGAGAATGGTAATAGCTATAACATATCAAAAAATAAAATTTTTGACCATTTTCACCCTGTTCGTGAAATTGGACCACCTTATGACATGCGACCCCCGATGAATCATATTTTGAATCCACACAATGAATTCTCCATAATCATAAATAATTTCTACTTCTCTCATAATATCTAAAACCCTCCATGCCTAATTCCTATGATGTAAAGGTACAATAATACTGGCCAAATCTACTTTCACTGTATTGTGGCTTCAATGGCAATATCACAATGCAAGGTTTCTTGTTTGTGTTGTCATTGTCTCTCTGTCATATGTTATAAATATCATTTCAGTAATAGAAGGTCAAGTGATATAGGTCAACTCAATGACATTCTTGCTCTAGAAATATCCACACTTTTACAAGCTTTGCTTTTTAGTGGATCCCCTCATTTTCATTTATGTTCTATATTATACTGTTTTTATGTTTGTTTTACGAAGTAAGAATGCCCTTCTGTAAAATTGTACTTGATTTGTATTACTTTATATTACTTTGTATTATGTTTTGAATGGAAATGAAATAAAGAATTGAATTGAATTGAATTGAAAAAATATCTAAGTGAGAGCCTTCTTCATGTAGGCCTAATAAGACATCATGATAATCATAATAATATTGGTATTATGATATATCTGTTTTTGAATACTATTACTATGTAATGAAATGAGAGCCTATAATATATCTTTTTTATACCTTGTAACTAAATCAATTTCGGGTTGAAAATATTCATATCTAAATAAGGAGAGTAAAATTCACAGAGCAAGATGCTGATAATTTCATGAAAATCTGATAACAAAATTATAAAAGGGAGAGTTCACACTGAAGAGCATTATTTTCAAGAACATTAATTTTGAGCTTTTAATTAATTTTTAGTTTTTAAAGGGATGGTCCGGCCTGAAAATATTTGTATCTAAATAATTAGTCAAATTTACAGAGCAATATGCTGAAAATTTCATCAAAATCGGATAAAAAATAACAAAGTTATTGAATTTAAAGTTCATCAATCTTTTGTAAAAACAGTTGTATACACATCCTGATTAATATTCACTAGAGAGGTTTTTCTTAAATTTTATTACATGAAATCATAATTGTTTCATATTGTCATTTATCTGTAAATGATATATCCCCCTTATAATTAAATAAGGTGCAGCGATGATACATTTTTTTTTAAGTTCTTGGAGGAAATTTTTTTGAATTTTCATACAAACACAGTTTAAACAAAAATTTCAAATCACATGGAAGTGCCATAAAAACATTTTAATTTCCCCAAAACAAGTACTGGTACACCAATCTACATAAAATTTTCCATCATGTTAGCAAAGAGATATCCTGAAGTGCAAAAATGTCCCACAAGTCCGCAGTTTTTTTCATTTCTATTCATCATTTTTTTTTGAGAACTTAATAATAGAATACAAAAGAACAAGTGGTGATATAGTATCATTGGTTTGATCAATGAATATTCATGAATACATGCCTCGAACTGTTTCACTGGAATAATGAAAATCTTTACAATTTTGTTATTCCTTGTCCAATTTGATCAATTTTTCAGTGTTTTGTTTTTCTGATTTTTTTTTATCTGTTCAAATCACAATTATTTTCATATTATTTCATATATTGAAGGAGCGAAGCAGCTGTTTATGCTGGATTTCAATATTGCAGTACTATACAAATCTGTGCTACCAATGACCTGTGATGTCTGTAACAAAATGGTGATACGATATGTCTGTAATTTTTTTTCAATGAATTATGGAAACATTTAGACATAAAACACATTTTAGAGTACCTAGAAATTACACTTCAAGTGAGATGGAAATCAAAATGTTTGAAATGGCTAGTATTCAGAAAATCTCTATTTCCTTCCAAAATCCTGTTAAATAATCTAAATCATGGGTCCTTGGCTTTATAACATTCAGCAGTATCCAGTCTGGTAACATCATATAAATTTTCAAATGAAACCTGTTTTATGGTGAAAATTTTAACTTCAGAAGAAATACGTACTGAAAAAATGCAGTAAAATGAATTTTACTGCAATGTTTATAAAGAAAATTGTTACTTCAGAAGAAATATGTAATGAAAAAAAATGCAGTAAAATTAATCTTACTGCAATGTTTATAAAGAAAACACTTGTTTTCAACAGCTGAAAAATATCTTTTCTGACTTGGCCACATTTCCTTTATTAAATCTTTTTTGATATAACCCTTCCTGAATACTTTACAGGATGACACAAACTTGTGTCTCCATTTTCATATTTTTTACCATTGGGTATCATTTTCATGTAAGTTCAATAGGCCTACAACAAAAATGAATTGCTCGTTCAGAAACCACTTTAAATACCCCCAAACTTTCCTCTGAAATATATAGAAAATTGTTGCTGTTCAAAGCAGGCAAATTTATACTATACATGTACATGTACATCTACAGGCCAGTACACACAAAATTGACCTCAAGTGCAAGTGATAATATTTGAGTAGTGTAAACAACTTTACCCTTTCTGAATAATCTTCTCATGATATCACTGAAGATAGCCTACAGTACCTGTATGCCATGGGTGTCTTGTCTACTGGTGTCTTGTCCATAATATTTATATATTAATGCAAAGATGTGTGTATTTTGGAATGTCTTGATGTTATTCTTTGTCATAAATAATTGCTTCCATAAATGACATGAAAGAAAATGTGAAAAAAATTAGACTTCAAATGTATAGGAGTGGCATTCATGTACTGTATGTCCACAGAAGAGAATACAACAGGATCCTTACATGTAGGCCTTTATTACCCTTTTTCAGTTAAATTTTACGGTCTTTCTGCAGCAGTAAATTGCAGAAAAGGGTGTTCCTCCAGATTAATTTTCTGTTTCAGATATTTTTACATTATCAACACACCTTTGATATACATATATTTTTTTCAATTATTAATTATATCCATAAATATGTATGATTATAAAATTTTACAAGACATTTTTTCATGGTTACAGTGCTCGACATATGTTGAGTTTCAGTTTCAAAAATTAAAAAAATCAGATTCAAACATTCAACCAAAATATCAACAGTATACAGGAATCTAGCACATCAACAAAGTAGAAAGGTGAAAATAGGCACACACAAAATAACTATAAAAATTTGTTTTTTTTTTCACACCAATCAGCATATCTATCAATGAAGTAGAAAGGTGTAGGAGAAAGAAAAAATAATTTCAACAAACATGAAATTTCATCTTTACACCAATCAGATGAACCTTCAGTGATATGACATAACCATCATTCACAATGCAGAACCACTACTAGGTCATATCAAGAAATTAGAACAAAAACAAACAATTACCTCAAGTTCTCAACCATGTATACCAGGCAATTTTTTTTTCAGGGGTTACTTTTCACAATCTACTTCCTAATGCCCTTTTTACACAGGATTTTCTTAACCCTGGACTATCGCTAACCCCGTACTATCCTTAACCCCGTACTATTTTTTTTCCTTTTCACACATGCCAAATTGTTATTGCTAACCCCGGATAAGGAATGCTTGCTTTTTACACACGAAACTCGCTAACCCCGGACTAGTGGTTTTTGTCAATCATTCGTAGTACAAGTGCTTCACTCGTACACTTTTTACACACGCTACAATTTCCTTAACCCCGTACTATAGGTAGGGCCAAATAGTACGGGGTTAAGCTTAGCCCACTTTCGTTTTACACATGCGACCTTAACCCCGTACTATTGCTCTTAGCACCGCAATTGGTGGGATAACCCTGCTTTTTTGCAGGGCCAAATAATCCCGTACTATAGGTGGGGTTAGCCCACTTTGCAAAAACGCTGTGTAAAACGAAAGTGGGCTAAGCTTAACCCCGTAATATAGGTGGGGCTAAATTGCCATTTAGCCCCACCAATAGTACGGGGTTAAGGAAATTTTAGCCTGTCTAAAAAGGGTATTAGTCTACATCATTGGATAAGTTTTAAAATTGGAGTGAACTGGATTTTCTAGGGCTCTATTTCACAGGTAAAATCACCCTAATACTGTACATGTATGCCAGTGAATACTGCCAGGGATATATCCCTGATACTCCAGATACCTTGGAAGCCAATGAACGGCATATGTTGAAAAGAGTAAGTATGTTAAAAGTGATTACCCAATTACGTAAACATTACATAACACACAGACATGTTTCCCATTACATCCTCAGTGCAGTGTGAAGGCATCATCTGTACTCTATTTCAAGCATTCATACTTTGACCTCCCTCATTGAGTCCATGTAGAAAAGTACTATGTAGACAAGTATTATGTAGGCATACAGGTGAAACTAAGAGATTTTTTTGCATACGCTGTATCTTGTATGCTCTTTTGATACAAGAGTATCTATATTGAAATGCAGATAAAAATGTGATGGATACTGACAATCTGAAATCCCCATTACTACATTATTATAATCCGGAGAGGGGTGCACTTCTATTGACGAGTGGATACCATGCGCGACCATGAGGTCTCAAAAAGCAACCTAAACACATATTTTCCATACTCTGAAAATGCACCCCTTAACAAGTATTGGAATGTGAACCGGGCTTGTGAAACCCTACCCTTAACAAGTATTGGAAACAAAACGATACTATTGGCAAGTATTCCCTGAAATAAACCCCTAAATCAAGTACAGCGATATTTTAATTGTTATGTCACGGTCGTCGGTTTTACCTTTACCTACATCATTAGGTAATTCAGTACAGCTCCACTCACGCAAATCGTACTCTAAACACGTAGTGTTGACTCTTGGGGCAAAATGTACATCCTTTATAAAACATTTTAGTTTTGATTTTTATACCCTCTAAAATTTGACCGTAAACACATAGCTTTCCTTTCGAAAATAGATACCCTTTTTTCATTATTTTTAACACCCTTATTATGTTACGTACATAACATGCCTATTATGAAAAGACATCCTTTTAACATGTTTTTTGTTCGCGCATGGTATCCACTCGTCACTGTAAGTGCCCCCCCCCCCAGGTTATAATCATTATCATCACCTTCATCATCAACGTCATCCTCACCATCACTACAACCATCAGAACATGGTCAATAAAAAGATTTTGTGTAAATTAGCTCTTTATATCAATTACCTCTTTTATCACTAGTCCTGACGACAAATGCATGTTTTTGCCGCTTAGTGATTAAATCGATAACCTTTCTCTCATTGTCGATAATGCCAACTATTATGTAGGGACAGTGATTTTCTGTGATAGCGGATAACGAACATAATTCACTGAAACAGCATTTTGAAGCAGAAAGTGGCTTTCCAAACAAAAAATCCTAGAAAACATATTTTTCCTCAAAATACACAGAAAAGCAACAGAAATCACTCCACAATCTCAACAAAATAAGAATACTAACGAGCCACAAAACATGATCTCACTTTGCTACAATCATGACAATCCAAACATCGTGACTGCCCTCGACTCCATGATCATATCGAAAACATTCATAAGCGAAAGCTCAATTTAGTGACCAAAACAAGTACCAAATCTAAGCAACACGGCCTCGTGTTGCTGCCCTCTACATTCGAAGATGTAACAGCACAAATCCAAAATGGAGGATAGGCGAAAGTCGTTGACTGCTCACAACGACGTCCAAAAAGCCTCCAAATATTGATAAAATTTTATCCAACCCTAAAATAATGCTAATAATGTGAAAGGTGATGTATTCATGCTAAATATACATTTAGCATCTATGTTACATTATAAACAGAATTGTCACCTATCAATAAAATGTTCTTTTGTCGACAGTTGCCAATATCGGTAAGATGTTTTTAGCGATATATCGAGACAGAGAATTTTCTTACCGATATCAGCACTAGTGTGAATACATGTGAGGGACTCTAGATTAATTTGCATGATCTTAGCAACCAATACAAGTGATAATTGGTATGAATATCCCCAATTCAATTTGAAAATCATCATCATAATCATCATTACTGTCATCATCATCATCGTCATTATTTCATTTCATTTATTTCACATTAAAATCCAATACACACAATTACATAAGAACGAAAAAGAAATTATTCCATGTATATATAAAAAAGAAAAACATACAACAAAATCAAAATATGATGGTAAATAATGTGACCGGGGCTAGAAAAGCAGAGCTTATCGAGTCTAGCCCCGGCAGAAATGGAGAATACGAGAAGAAGGAAGGAGAGGCCCACCCCGAGACTCCGAGAGCACGAACGGTCAGAGACGTTAGACACTCTGACCGTGACCAACTAAGCTCCCGGAGTAGCTCTCTCCTCCAGTGAACACTTTAAAATCAGCCTATTGGAAATAAGGGGGGGGGGACAGATTGCTTTCTGTAATCAACCATAACCACCATTCATGAATGATGCCATCACCATTATTGGCATCCCTATCATCATCACCATGATCATCATCATCTTAAAGTCTCTCAGCTCACCTTAACCATCAGATGTTCTACCATGGCTTGTATTGCTGAGAAGCCCGAGTATAGATAAGTGTTTGCAGGACAGTTACGCCAAGGATAGGTTAGACCATACGCTGGATCATCATTATAACAACTCGGAGAGCCTGAAAACAGAGAGGAGGATAAACAAATGAATGACTATCTTAATATCACACAGGGATGGAAAACACACATAGAGAGTAGTTAATCAAGGTCCTGTCATTGGAATTCAATTCCAACCAAAATTTGTAAAAGTAAATCACAAAATGTTTTCAAAAAGAAATATAAAACTTTTTTTACTTGATTAATATTGTTGTTGTTTGCATCGATATGTAGGCTCTTGTATTTTATGGTATTATAGTTTTGCCCAGTGTTTGTTTGGCATTTTGTTGTCACATTTTTAGGGTACTTTGAGTTTCTATATGTTATTTAAATTTTTATTATTTTAAGTATCTTGGGTTGGTGTTTATAAGGTTCATCCTTTCTTGCCACTGTCCTCACTAATGTTTTTCATGAATATCGTATGATACTCTAGACTATAAATATAGATGTCTTCTTTTACATATATAATCCATAATTTCATATGAATTACTAAATAGTAAATATCTAGATGTACGATAGTTGTAGCTGGTGGGTAGGCCTTAGTCTGATAATTTAAATCCAAGTTCAAAAACACAAAAAAGCAAAGTAAAGAATCATGAATAATAAGACTAAGTTACTGATAATTTGTAAAAATTATTGTAACTGTCCTTTTGATTCCTCTTAATGTGGGTCTTCATCAGCTCGAGCTTGAAGAATAGCGCGCTAATGTGGGATCAGAGAAATAAGCCCGAAGTCAGTGGGAGTGTGCGATCCCGTCTTCACCAGCTCGAGCTCGAGTTTAAGCCCGAAACTGGAGCATGCGCGCTTCAAAGGAACAAGCGCGCGGTTTTAAAATTTTACCGCGCCAAAATTCGGAGCGTCTGCGTACGTACACAGTACGTGTGCGTACACGTACACGTGTGTTTTGTTGTTGTAAGAGCGGAAATTGACTGTTGCAGTGCATGGTGGGATCGATAAACCCGAAATTTGAGCTCGAGCTGGTGAAGACGCGAAAAGAATAGTGCACTATTTTGCGAATTAGCTCGCTATTCTGAAAATAAGTCCAAGATTTTGGTGGTTTATTTTTCGATCAGAATAGCGCGCTATTTCCGTCTTCATTGCAAAATTAGCTCGCTATTCTCTGATCGGGCTAATTCACTGTATCAGGAATAGCGCGCTATTCTTCAAGCTCGAGCTGGTGAAGACGCACCTTTAAATAGCTCTTAAAATAGATTATGACAAGCGAATTGCCTTCGTTCATTTACAAAACTACATATACATGTACATAAATCTACAATTTTCTATTAACATATTGGCAATGAGTGCCAGAGGTCCCTTTATGAAGCCCTATGAGTAGCAGAGAATGCAGTAATCAAAGGATTTAACTCACCGCGACCCACATAAGGTCCATAATCAAGAGAAACAGCTCCATAGGTAAGTCGGATTTTGTAGGATAAATTAGATGGAAAGTCCTCATCAAACACCAAAGCTACACTTATGTTTGCTGTTCCATTGACCACATCATCAACAATCTCATCCTCGGAGGCATACCCGACATAGCCCGGAATTGCCGTTATGTTGAGCAATGACGCCAGGTCAGACGCAATGCTCTCTGTGTCCGACGTGTTGGGGGTGAAGGCTATGGGGAAGGACTGGATGTTCGATGCAAAACGCGGATCAAAGAGGTCGTACGATTTCAAGGACTTAGAGGGAATCGCCGGTATAGGTTCAGTTTGAGTGGTGTAGCGCACTGTGGCCAAATTGGCAACAAAAATGAGGGAAATGAAGATCTCCTGTGAGATGAAGAATAAATAAAATGGATCTGAGAATTAAAATAAAAAAAGATATATTACATTCAATTCTTGATAATTTCTAATATATGTAGACACATAAAAACCTTTTAAATCAATTAAAGAAAATAATTTATGTATGGGACTAACCTGTAACATCACCAAATGACTTGATAGAGCAATTTGCCATGTTTTAAGGGCATACATGTAAGTTCCAATGCCAAGAATCAAAACCTGAACTCCCTTGAGGATATAGGCACCAGGACCAAAGCACTTCGTAAAATGAAGTGCCTTTGACATACAGTACCAATGCACTCTGCAAGCATTGTGTTATCCATTAAAAGACACAAGAATCATTTATTTTAATTATGTTTTTAAAAAATATTTCATAATTTATATTCAATGCTCCGTAACAGCTAGAAACAATCATCAATTATTGGTTAAAACGATCAGACAAAATATTAACAATTTCCTAAGTGAAAATCAATCACATTTTTACCTGAAATGTGAGCTGTTTAAATCGTATCTTGAAGAGAAAGTTACGGTAAAGTAGCCAATATAACTGGTCCCAGAACTTGCCCATGATGAGAGTTGATTTTCAAGGCCACCGGTGAATATTAGCTTTTTACCGTTTCTTAAGAGCTACTGTAATAGGAACTGTATAAACATAATAAAAGAGAAATAAAATGCAAGATTGAAAATTACAATTTTCTCCAATTTTCTCATTTTCTTCTGATTTTCTTTTTACTGCATGATAAAAGAATTTTATGCAATGGTGATGATTATGATGATGATGATCATCATCTGGTACGGGATGAAGGCGCGAGCCTGTAACTCCCGGTCGCTTCTTGTAGGATTGGTCACTGAAAACTACTACTTCATGAGCTTGCGTGAGGAGTCATGGAAGCTCAAAATGCTTATTTCGCCAAAATATATCAATATTTCTTTTAAATTTGTCTGTTGATGGCATTTGTATGAGGTTTTCAGGAAGACTATTCCAGTCATTGATATACTCTTCTACTGAAAGACTTATATCTCACATCCAGTTTGCTATGGGATTTCAATAATTTGATGGATATGATGACTAAGATTATAATGACAAATTACAAAAAAACTAGAGCCTGAAAACATCAGTTATTCTGTTTATACTGTTTTATCAGAAAAAAGGTAATAGCATTTAAACCTGTACATGTTTGTCGCCTGATGTGACGTTAGACGGTTATCAAAGTTGAACAACATGTATGGACAAATAAGAAATAATTCATTAGAACATAAAGAGTGGTTGAAGACTAAGGCATTTTTAATTTATAATTTTAGAAGTCAGAAACTCACAACAGAGCCAGTATTGGGAAAATATTCATGAAAAACATTTTACTTTAAAAAACTAATACATGCATGCAATGATACTGAGCAAATCACATCAAATCAATACACTTTTTCTTATTTATAGATGGAACTTAATAACTTATAGATCAATCAGTGACATAAAGTAAGAAAAATAAATAAACCTTAAAGAAAAAATCTACTGGCAATAAACAATAAAATTCATATCTTTAATAATTTGACAGTGACAGCAACCAAAACATATCACACAAAAATATCTGAATATACATCCATATAAGTTATATAACTTGTTAAGTTCTTCAGGATTTACATGACAATTACCAAAAAAAATGCAAAATTATTGTTTCTTTACAATAAATACCAATAAGATAATGAATGAGTGCTTTGTCTCAGCCCTACACTTGCAGACAATTTTTATCTGACAATGCGTATCTAGTAATCCATGAAAAATACTGTCAATACACTGTGCATATGCATATTGGAATGTTGCAATGCAGACAGACAATTCCAAAATATGGTAATAAATTCTCTAACTGAAAGAGGACATAATAACTAAAGGAAAATCCCTGATCCAAGGACCAAATTGACTTTATTTTGGACAGAATCCAATACAATTATTTCAGATTTCAGACAATCATACAATTTGAGACAATGCCAGACATTGTAAAACATAGAGGACCATTACAATATATGGCAATACTTTGTTGGCTCAAAAACTCCAACTTTGTGACACAGCCATTAAGCATGCCAATAGAATATCTTGGCGATAGTATAACAAAGATCATATGGGTGTGAAAAAACCACACTCATTTCAACAACAATCAAATTCAGAGTTAATTTTAACATTAAAATATGTTAAAATTAAGGGGCATAAATCGTAGTCTATCTGTTGTTAATCCACAATACAGCTCAAATTAGGCACAAAAATGATCTAAGGCCAATTTAGATTCAGTTTCATTTATGGCAGGGGAGCTTTCTCAAATTAGATCTATCCAGTACCGATACACCTCGTAAATAAAAAATCAGTTGATTTATCGTTTATAGAATCCAATGTCATAATCGTTTATGAGAAGAACTGACTTAGGAACACACCCTTTACATAGATTAAGTCGTTATTAAATAATATTATCACATCTGAAATTGATTCAAGTCTTTTAAAAATAATTATGCCAAAATTAAAATCACTCTACAGTACACAGACACAGTCTTCAGTGTCACTAAACCCAGGGGCCAGAGAGGGTCGCTGCCATAGCTAGGGATTTTAGAATTGAACTGACAATATGGCAGTATAAAAAATGACAATTACAACCCCTTTATTTATTTATTCAACTATTTATTCAACTATTTATTCAACAATGCAGCAACCAGCTGTAGATCTCCGGGATCAGCGGAGGAAGAAGAACCCCAAATGAAGCCATACCAGTTTGTAATCCCGCCCTGCGCGGTGCTGCTGGGGGAAGCTACGGTCATATCGTACTCGGAATACCGTCCGGCTGGATACCCGTTTGACGTAGGATGGAACCGTGAGAATTAGAGACGATGTTTTTCCGCTAATCAATTAGTTCACTTATTGAAACAGTCAACATATGTCAGAGAAGAGTAAGGCACATTCATACTTAAGCATAGAAAAGAGTATACGTTACCAATTACAGATTTATGTACAGATTCCTGACCTTCCAGCATTAAAGTCGTAGAGAGTTACCATCAGCTCCTGTTATGACTTATGTAATGTTTTTCGCACACGGCCCTGTTTACTTTTTTATTTGGGTTGCTTTGGCTTGAGCTTGGCAAGCGAGTTAGCTTCTGTAAGCAATGAATTCCAATGCCCGGAGTTAGAAATGAATATTCATTATGAATGACGTATTCTGTAGCGCGCATAATTTAATAGCGTTGTAGCCATAGAGTTAAATAGCGTTGTAGAGCTAGCTACGTACCGGTACGGTACGTACAAAAAAGTATTAGGCCTAGGTTACCAGTACTTTAGCCCTATCGATGCCAGTGATGGCTGCACAAGTCCATTTAGGATTGCCCAAATTTTGATGTAAAGCTGGGACCAAATTTCGGCTATGTTTTTACGAAAGAAGCGGTGGAGGAAATGATAAGGCATCATGAGGTGTCAACATTTTCATCGTTTACAATCCAGCAGACGAGATGCACGCCCGCGCTGCCAAAGAAGGGCCAGGAACGGGGCCAGGCCCAGGAACAGGAGATAAAGGTATGATACATGGTACAATATAGGCCTACCAGGGTGACCAGATTTCACAAAATGAAATAGGCCTACGGGACATTTAACAAACGAAGATCAACAAAGAAGCCCACACAAAGTATTAGACTTGTGATAAAAATATATTGAATTGGAAGAGAAGGTGAACGAAAGAATAAAGGAGAAAGAAAAGAGATGATTGAGAAGGAAAGAAAATAAAGGAAAAAATAAAAAATAACAAAGTTAGAATAAAAGAAGGATGAAAAAAATAATAAAAGAGATAAAATATAAGGTTTCCGTCATTCTTTGAAATTAGTATAGAAAGAAAGAAAGAAAAAAAGAAAGAAAGGAAGGGAAGGTGAATAAATGTATGAAAGACAAAATAAAGGAGAAAATTGAAGGGGGAAAGGTAAGAAAAAGAAGGAGGAAAAAAATAATGAAGGAAATAAACTGTTTCCTTCATTCTTTGAAAGAAAGAAAGAAGAAAACTGGAGGAAGGAAGGGAAAGAAACAAAAGAAAGAATAAGGGAAAAAATAAAGAAAGGAAGAAAGAGCGGAAGGGAAGAATGAAGGGAGGAGAGAACGCAAAAAGAAAATAATGGGAGGAGAGAAAGAACAAAAAAAAACAGGAGACGAAGAGAGAAGGAAGCCAAGGTAATTATAAGGAAAGAAAGAAGGAAATAAAAAAGGATATTTGATAAAGAAGGAAAGAAAGAAAAATGAACAGAGAGAGAGAAAAGAAAAAGTCTAGGAAAGAAAGAGGAAATAAAAAGATGGAACAAAATTAAAGGGCAAGCAGAAAAGATAGGGTTTTTATAAAAGAAAGAAAAAGGGAAAAGTTCAAACTTCAAGTAAACAAAAAATCCAATCATCTAATAAAAATCATAATTTTATTTGGTGTTTTTTTAAATGTATTTTTAAAACTTAAAAAATAAGATATTTTAGAAATTAATAAAATTTCAAAGTGAAACATATTGTCAAAATTAGAAATTAGGTGAAACATCGCGGCATCGTACACACCAAAACCCAAAATGAAAGCTGAAACAACTAGATCTATGGAAAGTCAATAACTTGTTCCTCCGATTACATCTCCAAATCATTAATCTGAGAATGCATAGTATAATTATAAAAATTTCCCGGCGATTTTGTGATTATTTTGGTGGAAACCTGTTTATCATGTGAGATTGTTTGCACCATTGAGAATTTGCTTCGATCCTCCATGCCTAGCTAGTAGCCTGCCACACACAGGCAGGAGGCCAGTTCGTTTGCAATGTATTGGGTTAGCAACAAATCACCGCAGAACTTGCAAAAGTTTACAGTTATCGATTGAATTGTTGTCCCTGCTTCGTCAGCTGTTGGTTATTTAATAAAATTTCGTCACTTTTAAACTACATTTTGTTCAATATTCTGAAATACGGGACAAATAGGCGTCCCGGGAAGGGTTTGTCGGGACGCCGGGACACATGCAGGAGCAAAATACGGGACAATCCCGGGAAATAAGGGACGTCTGGGGCCCGTTGCATAAAACTTTTTACCTGAGAAAACTCAGGTTGTTTTTACCGGAGTTTTTACCCTGTGCTAAAGTCAATGGCGGAAATCAGACTAACCTTAGTTTTCAGTTTTTACCAGAGTTTTCTTGGGTAAAGAGTTTTATGCAACAGGCTTCTGGTCACCCTGAGGCCTACTATTATTTTTGTGTTAGTGGTACAATATAGGCCTACTATTATTTTTGTGTTAGCAGCTAGTCCGTCCTATTTTGACAGAAAGCCCTTTATACCGCCTCGCCCTTCACTGTATGATACCGGGTGTAACTTATGATATGTGTAGTGTTTAAGGATCATTCTTTTTCTATTATAGATGATGCTAGATGTCTCTTTGTATCAACTGCATGCAGGCGAAACTTCAACTGATATAGCTATTTGAAAAAAAAACAAGTGGAAATTCTTGCAAATCGTGCAAGTTTTTGCGTGCCACTGTGAGCGGCTTTACAGAGTAAAGGAGTTAAACCCTATTGTAAATTTATATTACTAAACAATAAAATCATCAACACAAACTTGTAAGTTATGTGTTGCTATAACATCTGTTTTGGCCAAATCTTTACCATTTACTGACATATTTTCTGGACAAATCAAGTTATTAATTTGATATTGTTAACATTACCAGTGACAATGTTGTTGGTTTACAGGTGGTCCAAGGATATACTGGCAAGATGTTGCAACCAGTAAATTTTCAGTGCCTGCTGCAGCAATCCCTTTTGATGGTATACCATACACCTATGTATCAAAGCTGCTATATGAGTGTCACCATGGGAAGGATTGGAAGGAAAAGCAAAATATTCTCAAGCGAGATCAACGCAAACAGGTATAATTTTTCTTTGTAATGTGGTGTTATTTCCAGTGTGTGATATGTGTTTCGACCCAGTAAACAAACACCCATGTACACTAAATTGCAAGACATAGGAATGTATTTTCGACTGCATGCCATTACCTTGTTCATTTTCTCAAATACAATGATGACATTCTCAGGGCTCCATTAAAGATAATTATAGCTCAGTTTTAAAAACGTGACTCTGTTTGGGAATCGTTGGGTTTTGGTTGGACGATGCTTTATAATGCTTTAATTGCATGCTTTCGGATTTTTTTTTGTTAAGCAATTTCCCGCGCGTTTAAAGTATTTTAAGCGCCATCGCCAAATTATACATAAGATTGATCTATTCGAATGACTCTACATTGTCTTTTATTCAAAGTGACAATTACCGCTTCTTCTAAAACATGTTTTGAAGGATGTTATATTGCGAACACCAGTCCTAATCTTGACTGGTATGGTCATTTCTCGGTTTGGTTGAGCGATAATATATTTTAATTGCATGTTTTGGGCTGTTTCAACGAATGTATGGAGGTAATTGTTTATGTACACCTGAATCCAGTTGGTATGGGCATTGCTCGGTTTTGGTGACTATATTCAGGTAGTCAACCAAGGCCGAGCAATGTCCTTAGGAATATAATGTTCCTTTCATCAATCTCGCGCTTTATCGCATGTTTTGGGGAAATGCTTTTGTGTTTCACAATTTCCCGCGTGTTTTCAGGCATTCTCCCTTTGGATATAATTGCAACTTACGAATTGTTTCGCTTGCATGCATTTACCCTGTTCATAACAACCACATTCTTAAGCAGTGCATTATAATTGGGGGTAATTAAAGTTTGAATGTAAAAGGCAGTATCGGTTGGTTTTGGGCTCAGCTCGGTTTTGGATGAGCGCCTCAAAATGTTATCCAGTGCTTTATGTTATAATGTATTTTTTCTTGAAATGACTTTTCAACGATTTCCCGCGCGTGTTTTGATAAAATGTCATTATTGATGTACCATCGCCTATTTATCGATATACATTGCCTTGTTTGCATGCCTTTGTTGTTCACACTTATAAAATGGCAACAATGATCACTTTCTCTAAGCATGCATTTGGCCAGAACTCCAGATCCCAATTGTTATGGGTAGTGAAAATTGCATGCTTGGTTCTGGTCAAGCGATCGTTGCATAATTTTGTTTGTAAGCTTTTACCACATTCATTTACAAAAAAGAACAACAATGCCATTCCTAATAAGCATGAAAGTACCTTGTTCATATGTGAATACCAGACCCTGGTTAGTATGGGTATTCCTCGACTTTTTTTATCTCCGTTTTTTTTTGTTGTTTGTTATTCATTGTTCAATACTTTGATGCATGTTTCTAATCGTACATTTGTTACACGCCTTTTTCCCGATTATGTCATAATAATGCATTCTCTATACATACTTTGACTCAATTGAGATTGCTTTATTCAAATGTGAATGTTCGACCCTGACCGGTTTAAGTATAGCTTGTCTTTGGCTAAGCGACGCTCTTGTATTTTTCATTGCTTTCATGGAAGCTTTTAAAATGCTCATTGCCAATTTTCTCTTGTGTTTTCATGAATTTTAAAATTTAGACTGGCTGATTGGTATTGATTGGCCTGGTATAGCGTACTCTCCTTTGTTATGTATTTATTGCTCTGGTGTATATTTTTTTTCATAGAAAATTGCCTGTTTGCATGTCTTTACCAAAATTAGCAACAGCAACAATTTTATCTATTTTCAATTGTACGTGGCAAAAATTATTGTCGCCTCTTTTCATGTCCACAATATGGATTTTGCTTATATTGATATGCTTAATCTTGTTATTTGCCAACCTGTATGGGGTTATCGTTATTTTTCATCATTTGCATTTCTTATATTGATTTTTTTCTTTGGGCATCTCTCCAGTAATTATCAATGATGTATGTTTACCATCTTTGCTCTCTGACGCGTTTGTCCGCTCTGCCTACGAAGATTTCTGCTAAATGCTGCCCTCTCTCGAACTTTTATGAATTCGTTATTTGTTTTTATGTGTTCGTGTTTCTATGTATCTCTGTTACTTATTTGTTCCCACACAGGACCTTTTATTTTAATTACTCTTCTTTTACCAACTCAATGCCGAAAGTAGTAGTGAATGTTGAGACACTAACTGTACTTCCGTGAATACTTTAACTGATATGCCGTTTTATTCCTTGAGTAATGATGACCTCTCCATTAATTTGAATACACATAATTCAAATGGCAACCCTCAGGCTAATTTGGCGTACAACCACTTTGTAGCAAACAACATCAATGCATCATCAGAACTTCTAGATTTTCACACTGATCATGACTTAATTCGCAATCCTTCATCAGAATACATCACTGAACTTCAATTCAAAAACACTAGTAAACAATTCTCCAAAGATATTTTTTCTTTATTACATTTAATCATAAGAAGCATAAATAAACATTTCGAAGAGTTCCAACTGCTTTTAGACAATAATTCATCTAGACATTCGTTTTCCATTATTGGACTTACAGAAACTTGGTTAACTGATGAATCCAATATTCCATTTGCATTAGATCAATATGATTTCGTTTTTAATAACAGGAAAGATAGACATGGCGGTGGTGTTGCGTTATATGTTTCCCACAATTATGAATACAAAATTCATGACGAAATCACTACTATGAATGAAAATGTAGAGTCACTTTTTATCGAAATCAATGTCCTAAATTCCAAAAATATAATTGTAGGTGTTATATATAGACCACCAAATTCCAACCACAATGATTTTTTACTTTATCTTTCTAACTTAGTTAGAAATCCATTGTTGTTGAACAAAGATGTTTTTATATTAGGAGATTTTAATATCGATATATTGAAGCATGACAGCAACAATACTGCCCATGAATTTCTTGAAACATTTTTGACTTCTTCATATTTGCCATTAATATCAAAACCCACTCGCATTGCAGATCGCTCTGCAACCCTTATTGATAACATATTTTGTAACATCATGCCGTCTCCTGATTCTGAAATAATACTATCCGATCTGACAGATCATTTTCCCATTATGTCACATTTTCCCCTTAAAAATTCGTGTATTAATCCTTCCAAGCCATCAAGGCGGAGACCTACTCCCGAGAATCTTGCAAGATTGGGTGTTTCGTTAGAATCTGTTGACTGGTCGCCTATTTATAACAATAACGATGTAAACACATGCTTCAATAACTTTCTTAATATTTTTAACAGTGAATTAGACAAGCATATTCCAAAAGTAAAAGATAAACAAACTAACTACAAAAAATCACCGAGACTTCCTTGGATATCCAAAGCACTTTTGCGTTCAATCAACAGAAAAAACAGTTTATATTATAATTCCAAACTTAAAGGTACTCTTCAGGCAAAAACTAAATACACCACATATAAGAATACTTTAACTAAAACAATACGTTTGGCAAAGAAAAGATATTTTACTGATCAAATAATTCTGTATAAACACGACATTCAAAACACATGGAAAGTTCTTAAACAAGCCATGAATTTATCCAGTAACAAGTCCGATATAACTGAAATTAGGTCTAACGGTGATATTATTGGTGATCCTGAAAATATAGCTAATATTTTTAATGACTATTTTTCATCTATAGGAACTAACCTAGCTCGAGACATCCCCCCTTCAACAAAACACTTTCATGATTACCTAGGTACACCTAATTCTAGTTCAATATTTTTCACTCCCGTAGTCAAAAAAGATATTACTGACGTTGTATCTAATTTGAATAATAAAAAAAGTCCTGGTTATGATGATGTCAATAACTTTATTTTAAAAGGTATAATATCTGAAATTATCGATCCTTTGACATATATTTTTAACCTTTCTCTAACCTCCGGTCAAGTCCCTGATCGCATGAAAATTGCCAAGGTCATTCCATTGTACAAAAAGGGTGACAAGTTAAGTGTCAGTAATTATCGCCCAATTTCTTTATTATCATCCTTGTCAAAAATTTTAGAAAAAGTGGTTTATAGCAAAACAATTGATTTTTTTAAATCTCACAATATTTTTTCTAACTTTCAGTTTGGATTTAGAGAAAAACACAACACAGAACATGCACTATTGAATTTCGTTGATAAAGTGGCCCACGCTTTTGATAATTGCTCACATTTAGTCGGCATTTTTCTGGACTTCTCCAAGGCCTTCGACACCATTAACCATGATATCTTATTACATAAACTTTCTCATTATGGTGTGCGCGGGAAGGCCTTGGAGTGGTTCAGAAGCTACTTGTCCGACAGACGTCAATTTGTATCTTTGAATGGTCATGCATCCAACATGCAATACATTAATTGTGGAGTCCCGCAAGGCAGTCTGTTAGGCCCTTTATTATTTATCATTTATATTAATGACTTTTGTAAATCATCTGATATCCTTTCGTTCATTCTTTTTGCAGACGATTCTAATATATTTTATTCCCATAAAAATCCATATACCTTAGTAAATACTGTTAATAATGAACTTTTAAAAGTCACACAATGGATAAGATCCAACAAATTGTCTCTTAATCTACTTAAAACTAAATATATGCTATTTAGCAATTCCATTGATACACTTCCCATGGACATTGTTTTAGATGACACTAATTTAGAAAGTGTCACATTCATTAAATTTCTCGGTGTTACCGTTGATAATAAGCTTTCCTGGAAATACCACATAGATTGTATATGTAAGATTATTTCGCGAAATATTGGCATTATCAATAAACTAAAATATCATTTTTCGTCGTCATCACTTTTAATGCTATATTCTTCCCTGATCTTGCCTTACTTGAATTATGGGATACTTGCCTGGGGCAGCACCCACCAAACCATTTTAGATAGACTGTTATTACTGCAAAAGAAGTCCCTTCGTGTTATTCATAATTCAGCTTTTCGTTCACACACTGACCCACTATTTTTTGATAGCAAATTGCTGAAGATAAGCGACCTATACTTATTTCATTTAGGACAATTTATGTTTAAATTTGACAAAAACACACTTCCACGTGTATTTGATTCTATGTTTCCTCTTAATCGGTCTTTTCATAATTACCCTACTAGGCAATCTAACGAATTTCATTTACCCCGTTTTAGAACTTTATTGGCAAAGAGTACATTTATGTTCGATGGTCCTAGATTTTGGAACTCCCTCGACATTAACATAAAAAACAGCCCTTCCATACATTCTTTTAAAAGAAAACTGAAAAACTTCTTACTTCAATCCTACCGAGGTCTTCATTACTAATTCCCGCTTGTTATCATCTCCTCTCAGACTTCAAGTTATGTTTTTGTCTTTATCATTTTGTTTTATCCTCTCTTTTCGGTCGTAATTTGTCCTGATTCTATTTTACGTTTATTCTACTTTTGTCGTCCTGTTTTGTTTTTTCTTTTTTATTTTTATTATTTCTTCGTTTTGTCTTGTTCTGTGAGTTATCCTGTTCTTTTTCATCTATTCTGTAAATCTTCGTAGGCAAATAGCAACCATTGCGTCTCTCTCTCTCTCTCCTCTATTCTCTTCCTTTAGGGGGGTTCACATTATACAAGCGATGCTTTTGAGTGAATCCCCCATTTCCACAGATACTTTTCTTTCCAAAGTATTATAATTTTTTTCTATAAAATATTTTGTATTTTTTTTTTTTATATGTTATTATCATTAATGTATTGTAAATATTTGTTAAAATGTATGAAAATGATTTGTATATTTGCTATTTCTGTTGGAAATAAAATCTGAATCTGAATCTGAATCTGAATATGGGAGTATTCATCTCATTTTCATATTATTGAATCGGTATGCATCTGAAATTTTAGACTTCTCACAGATATTGCATTTTCTTCAAAGCAGAACTTAATCTGTGTGTCATTGTAATTTATCCATAATTAATGAGCTGGAATTAGTCATTATTTGGAAAACAAAGGGTAGGTCCATCTTTAATTTTAATTTTTTATTTTAAACTTCAGTTCACATGGGATTTTTGTAGGTTAAATATGTTGTCTAGAACAGGTTTACGTGAAACATGAAGAAATTATTCATTTTTAAGGCTGTATTTATAATTTTAGACAACCTCAAATATGCTAATTGGTAATTTTTGTCCAAACTTCGAAAATCCCAATATTTACCACTTTGAAATATTGATATCCAGAACCGCCTGGCTAATTTTAATGATTTTGGTGTCATTTTACTCAGGAATCAAGAGATATATCTATTTCTGCATAGATTACGATGTTACATGAAACTTCAAAATTTCATTGACATGCCTTCTTATATTATTTGAAATTAGTTTGTACATAGATATATGTGCTTGTTGCTGTCCTTACAGGTGGGAGAACATGGCTATGTTGGCACTAAATCCAGGAGACTCATCCAACCTACAAAGAAATAGAATTGTCCAGCAAAACTTATTGTCAAGGAAGTTTTTAAATATCCAGATTTCAAGGTTTGTACTGGTTCTGATTTATCATAATAATATACAAGCAAAATAGCCAAACACTCTACATGTCAGTCTCATATAGCAGTATCAAATTTTACTCAAATTGGGTGCTTTGTTTGCAAATTATCCCCAAAGCATCCAAGTTACAAAGTTTAAAGGGGGGGTCTTTGAGTACTGGTCATCCAGTAGCAACAGAAGGCAAAAATATAAGGTCATTCAGTAGCAAAAGATAAGAAAAGGGGGCCATTGAGTACATGGCAATTTGAAGAAAAGTGGGGTCTATCCGAAGGCACATCATGCGTATCCACCATGGAAGTGCCCCCCCCCCTTATGTAACACTTCATTAAAGGGCTCGATATTGCATATATATCACCGTCCCAATCATAGATAATGAGTAAGACTTTGCTTAAGTCAAAATATCAGGGGTGGTATTCTGAGGTCATTTTATCTTTAAAATATTTTATTTTATCTCTTAAAATGAAATTGGTATTCTGAGACAAGATTTTATCTCTCAGATAAAATTTTAGTTTTTATCTTGCGTATAAATTTTATCTTGCGTGTCTACAGATGATACGCAACAGAACAATGCCTGCGTACACATACCCATCGCGTATCTGGCCATTGCAACGCAGATGATGTGCTTGCGCCCACGTTACTTTGAAGAAAAAATAAAATAAACTTAAAAGAGGGTAGAGGCTATTTTATCTCTGTGACGTTGATTTCACCAGTATTTCTAGGTAAATTAACCCCAAATGATGACATGAAAATGAAGAAAAATTATACATTTATTGAGAATAACACCTTAACGTTGTTCCTGTACAATCAGAGAGTATTTCCTAAGACTTTTCTTTACTAATATTGTCTTTGAAATGATGTTTGAAAAGATGCGATATAGACTTCGAAAAAAGATGAGAGTATTGTCATTTTTGTTAAAAAGAAATCTCCGTAAAGACGCGCAAGCGTATAGTGCAAGCGCATTTGAAGTCAATAAATTGGCGCAATCTGGCCCCTTTGCCACACCTCCTGGCGGAATGGATTTCAATTGGTTGAGTGATATGAGAGAGCTATAAAAGCGTGTTTCTAATTGGATATTGATTTAAAAAAATAGGTGTGTCTTACAGAGATAAAATGAAGATAAAATGGTTCTCAGAATACCGATTCGGAGAGATTTTAAGGGTATTTTATCTCACTGATTTTAACGGAGATAAAATATTTTATTTTATCTGAGATAAAATGGATCTCAGAATACCACCCCAGGGCATTTTTGCTCAATTTGAAGATTACCTGGAAAATTCGCAAGTATTAATCAAGTGTAATATTTATATCCACACATGCAAATCTGCAAAGTTGGGCCTAGTTTACAAATATCAGAAGAATTTTGTATCAGAACCAGTTGAGAAGCAACATTTTATTTTTTATATTATTGTTCGCTTTTTCCCTTTACAGGTACAGGAGGAATAACCTGAAAGCGTCTTCCAAGTCAAGAAAGTTTAGTACAGATATTCCTGACTACCTACACAACCGTCCCTTGTCTGTTATAAAGTTCTGCATGGACCAATTAGAGAGTAGCAAACAAGTAAGAAAGGCAGATGTAAGAACAGGGGATGCACCAAATAGTTACAAGGTACAGAGTATCAGTAGACAAACTGCATTCTACAATGTTAGTTTTGACAAACCAGCATGTGATTGTTTCACGTGGAGACGAAACGGGATCCCATGTAAACATTTCTTTGCAGTATTTACACACACAAATTCCAAATGGCAAGATCTACCAGAATCATATAGGTCGTCCCCATTCCTAATCATTGATGTCCCAGATGATATCATCCCAAAAATGGGGACATGTCATGATTTTATTTCATGTTCAATAAATATGGTCTTGCAGTATTTTTCCATGAATCGGGAAGAAAGTCTTGCACGAGAACCTTGACCATTTTACTCAATGGTAACTTATACTTTGTCCGTATGTATTCATCTTTGAATGAACGGTTCTGGCACTCTATGCCATTATTAGTGTTCACACTCAATAACAGACGTTGCTGCCGAAATGCCCACGCCCATCTCTGTGTATAAAACAAAAGTATAAGCCATTGTTACATTTTACAATACTGCAAAGCAAAGAGATATTTGCTGAAAGGAAATGTGACTTTCAGAATCTGTGGTTTTTGGTGGCATTTAAATTTCACTAATTGCATCAGCACGCCATTGAAATCAATGAACATTATTAATATTAGAAGCAAATTAATTTTGCGATTATGGGGTATTAGCGAAATTACATTGCTAGCAACTTTTTCAAAGTAGAGTGCTGAGATAAACATCTTCAGGGTTGACAATGACAGTTAATTGTAAAAGATAAGTAGTTAACTCCATCTGAGGCATCCTTTAAATGGGCAATGTGTATTTCTATGTAGTTGTTTTAATTGCAACATATTTTTTTATATAATCTTTTGAGACTGCTTGAAAACACAACAATATCCATAACCACGTAACTACAAAAAATTAAGACTGTGGATGAACGTGCCCAAAAGGTATCAAATGTACCCACAGGCGAAGGTTTATTTGAAAGAAATAATTCTTAATGAATTAAGGTGGTGCTACTGGCTAAGTCAGAACGTACATTTCTTGTATATCAGAAAGTAGTTCTTGATCTTGAGTCTCATAACTGAAAGTTTATTCACATGCATATCAGGTTGTTTGGTAGTATGCAAGTCTGGAATATGAAATTGTTGCATCTAGCTGTCCGTTAAAATTGTATTTCCAAAAAAACCTAACCGAGACCCATACAACATATATCTTATGCAAGAAATCTAAAGATTTGATTAGCCAATATGAAAGTAAGTGAAACATACACCTTTAAGTTGATAATAATATCTGTATTTACAACATTTTCTGTGGATTATTACCTACAAACTACATATTCTTCTATTTGTAAAAGGGCCTTTTTTAAAACCCTTTGCTTTGTTCACTGTCTTGGATCTGTCAATCATTTGCTCATACATTATAAAGCTCCTATATGTGTTGAAGAATGATAAATGTTTCAAGATGTGATTGATGTGGAGTTTTACATGAAACAGAAGCAAAATTGTTTGTAACTCCAAGCAAAAGCCTGATACATGTATTACGAGATAGTAATCAGCATTTAGTATATAGTTTTCATTACTCTATACTATACTTAAAATACAAGTCTGAAAGTCAGCACATATTGATAAAGGCTAGCTGAATTGTAGTCAGTCTTTCACATTTGAACGCGTGTTTTACATAAAATATGATTTTGATTTACATGCTGTATTTGTAAGTCTTTTCTGTATGATTGTGTTATTAAAACTATATTTTGTCATCCTATATGAATATGTAAAGTGTCATTTTTTTTTCATTTTTATATCAAAAGTTCCAAGATTTATTTTTCCATGAAAAAATTAAAAACACAATATATATTATATACAAAGACTATTAAACCACATAAGAATTCATGTTTCAATGGTAATTAATCAATAAACAAATTGAAGAGCAATCTTTCTATCTATTTGAAGCTAATGTTTTATCATTTTCACTGACCATGCTTATTAATGCTATTTTTGTTACATTTACATGTCTCTTTCTGGTGTACTTTTTATTTCAAGCTACAATGAGACAAATGTATGTTTCTCTAAGGTTTTTCAAAATACCACATACAGGGAGAACGGTTCTGAAGGGGGCACACTAGTAATTCAGCTCCCATATGGTTTACACGTAAATGTATGGTAATATAACGTCAGATTTCAAGCCTTTTGGGCAATGTTTACCAGCTGTGACACCTATCAATGTATCCAGAAAAGATGAAATTTTAACATATATCTCGATGTTGGGGGTTTATGTGATTAGATTTTGCGCTAAGGGCCACCAAAGAGCTATATTGCAAGTCTCGAGGCCTTTTCAAGACCCTGGGTGGGCCACTTACATTGGCGAGTGGATATGCGCGACCAAAAAAACATGTAAAAAGGATGTCTTTTTCACGATAGGTCACGTTACGTACGTAACGTGATAAGGGTGTCAAAAACACAAAAATAATGAAAAAAGGGTATCTATTTCGCTAGGAAAATTACGTGTATAGGGTCGAATATGCGGGGATGATAAAACAAAATTGAAATATGTTTTATAAAGGATGTCCTTTTTTGCCCCAAAACTTCGTGTTTAGAGTCTGATTTGCGCGAGGTGTAGAAGGTGGGGTCGTACTAAACCAAAAAAGGTAAAGCCGACGTACGACCGAAGGACCCGTAACCTACAAAACATTCCTGTACTTGTTTAGGGGTTCATTTCAGGGAATATTACCAATAGTATCATTTTGTTTCCAATACTTGTTAAGGGTAGGCTTTCACACGCCAATACTTGTTAAGGGGTGCATTTTCAGAAAATGGAAATTACGTGTTTAGGGTGCTTTTCGAGACCCCCATGGTCGCGCATGTCCACTCGTGAATGGAAGTGCCCCCCCCCCCCCCCGTCCAGGTCTCAGGTAACGCGTGTGGTTACCCGTTAACCCTGTTACCTCCCCTCCCCAGGCCACTACACTGCACATCCACAGGCTTAGGAAGATTTAACATTCCCCCACGGCCGGTGGTCCAGGGGCAAAACTTGCACCAGTTGGAGTCAAGGATTCGCCAGAGGGCTTCTACACTCTTTGAAAGAGAGGCCATTGCCGGGGGTAAAATCCTTTTTTTAAATACCCATTGGCATTGACTAGTGAGTCCAGTGGTAAAGCCCTGATCCCCCTCCCCCCCCCAAAAAAAAAGGTTTTACTGCATTTACTTTTTTGTGGGGTATGCCTATATGAAATCCTGGCGGTGGAGTTAGAGGGAGCCCTCCCCCCTCCCCACATGCTAGATAGCCGGGTTTTTACAGCAAAAGGGAGCCTTGAGGCTCCATTGGGTCGATGGGGATAAGCCCAACGAAGCTTTAGGTTTACTGTGTTGTGGGGTTATATAATAGGGCCTATGGGTCGATCCACAGCTTGTTATGGGTCATTGAACCCTGGGGGAGGGGGCACCGTGAGCCCTTAACTAGGGTCGAATGCATCACTTTTATATGGGATTAGCCTATATAAAAACCTAGGGGTGGAGCCCCCTCCACCCCCAAGCCATCCGGGTTTAAAAATATTTGTGGTAATTAACAGCCCCACCCCCCCCCCCCTCCCTTCCTATAGCCAATGCACCTGATCAACTTGAAGCCTAGTGGTACCAAGTCTCAGCTCAGGCTCTGATACCTAAGGCTAAGACTAGTTCTGGCTCAGTAGCCTACTAAGTAGGTCTAGCTAGCCAGCTAAGTCTAGCTGCTATTTAGGTCTATCTCTCAAACTTGACCCTCAGCTCAAGGGTATACCCACTCATTCAATGAACAAGGTTATAATATAACCTTGTTCTCGGTTATATCTCCATGTGTGGCAAAATAAGGGTGGCAATGTTTGGCTTATTTTTCTCTTTTTATTTGGGGCAAATGCTTAGTAATTTTCTTACACTGACATTATTCATTAAACCTATTATTAATACTACTTGGCTCTTATTTCAATTTGATTCTTTAAATAATTTTTTCCTAATAAAAATAGAGAAAAAAAATTAAAAGACCCCGTACGTATTTTACCCTTTTAGTCAGTTCCTTAGACCCCCATTTCAGAGTTTTGTGAGGCACACCCCATCAAAAAATCATTTGAGTGCCCCCCCCCCCGGGCCTACCGAGATCGAGAAGACTGAAATTAAAATAAGTACCCAATATAAGTTCTCTACACCGTTCTTCCAAAACGAGTTCTCTTTGGCACCACATAATCACGTCTCTCTACGTAACGCGTACAACGCTATCAAATTACGCGCGCTACAGAATACGTCATTCATAATGAATATTCATTTCTAACTCCGGGCATTGGAATTCATTGCTTACCGTTAGGGTAGGGTACGATGGGCGTGGCCAACCTGTGTGGCCAACACGTGATTCGTACGCTAGCGATATCTGCTCGATATTAAATCAATTTGTTTATTTTTTTTATTGTGATTACGTGTCTTTATTTTTAACCATGATTCTCATTCATGTTAACAAATTCATTCATTTCGAAGAAAAGAATGTGAAATAAGAATTTCAGTTACAAAGGAATATTTCAATGTACAAACCCGATGAATACGAAGAAAAAATACCAGAGAAATAGTGATAGATAGATGGGGATTATCTAGCTCGATGCAATATCAGAGATATTCATGAGGGTGATAAACAAAGCAAATAGCTTGCGATTTGGGGATTTTTATTGTTCCAGATGATTGTTCATCATGTTCTAGCTGGACATTGAAAACTAATCAATTATTATCGTTTGATTCAATAGGCCTATATTTAAAAAATGTATATACTTTAAGCTGGCCGGGATATACTACATTGGCGGCGGAAACCCCAAAAATTAGAGGGGGTCTACCTGAGATTTTGTAATGGACACATGTAAAAAAAATTGACAAGCAAAAAAAAAAAAGGGGGGGGGTCATCAACCTAAGTTTTAGGGGGAAGAGACACTTTAAGGGGGTCCACCAGAATTTAGGGGGATGCAGGAAACAAAATTGACAAGCAAAAAAAAAAAAAAAAAAAAAAAGGTTATCGACTAAAAATTTTAGGGGACCTGTCCCCCCCCCCCCCCCCCCCGCTTCCGCTTCCGCCGCCTATGGGGATATAGCTCTGTTAAAAGCTGGAAATGGCCCCGCCTCCTCGATCAGTTTTCCTGGGATAATAGGATAATACATGCCGTTGACGCCAATTAAATGGAAATGGGCGAACAATGCAAATGGCATCATCTAATCGCAATTCCTTTTGTATACTTTGTGATACGAAATATTTTTTTCTTAACTCTCACAAACAGGGTATGACTCCTTCCGGGAACTACAGTTGTTAAAGGTCAAGTCCACCTCAGAAAAACTGTTGATTTGAAACAATAGAGAAAAATCAGACAAGCACAATGCTCAAAATCGGATGTAAAATAAGAAAGTTATGACATTTCAAAGTTTCGCTTATTTTCAACAAAATAGTTATATAAACGAGCCAGCTACATCCAAATGAGAGAGCCGATGATGTCACTCACTCACTATTTCTTTTGTTTATTGTTTGAATTATACAGTAGGCCTATTTAATTTTTTACGAATTTGATGATTACGACCTCCTTGCCTGAAGTACAAAATGTTAAAATAATGGAATTCCACGTGGTCAGGGAGGAATGAAACTTCATTTCACATGACAAAATGACGAGAAAATCCAAATATTTCATATTTCATATAGTAAACTACAAAAGAAATAGTGAGTGATTGATGTCATCACCGGTGTCATCAGTTCCTCATTTTGTATACCGACCGAGGTGTGCATATAACTGTTTTTTTTTCAATGAAGCGAAACTTTAAAATGTCACAACTTTCTTATTTTACATCCGATTTGGATGAAATTTTCAGTATTATGCTTGTTGATTATTTTCTCTTTTCATTCAAATCAAGTTTTTGTTGGGCTGGAATTGTCCTTTAAGTGCAACTCTATTGTGATTCGGTTAAAATTCAACTGCATGCCAGAGCCGGGAAATTGGTTATTCTAGTTTTCATACGATAAACTGAAAAGAAACAGTGAGTGATACGCCCATCTTTTTTTCTGTCATTTTCATTGGCGCCTCAAGAAGGGATTTTTTAAGTGTCACCCAACAATTTTTTTTTAATTGAGAGAGGTTTAAAGGACAAGTCCACCCCAACAAAAACTTGATTTGAATAAAAAGAGAAAAAATTAACAAGCATAACACTGAAAATTTCATCAAAAACGGATGTAAAATAAGAAAGTTATGACATTTTAAAGTTTCGCTTATTTTTAACAAAACAGTTATACTATATGCACTAGCCAGTTACATCCAAATGAGAGAGTCGATGATGTCAGTCACTCACTATTTCTTTTGTTTTTTATTGTTTTTTACTATGGCTAGTGTTATTACTCTTTTTTTGGTTCAGACTAATGTCGAGATGAATTAACACCCAAGAACAAAAGCAATCATATTGGAAAGAGAAAAATGGGAGGAACAAGTGAAAACAAGTTTCATCAAAATCGGTTATGAAATAAGCAAGTTATATAGACGTTTAAAAAGTTTTGTTGGCAAATGTGCTTCAAAGTGACTGATTTTGTGGACACTACTCTCCACTACACAAAAATTCAGATTTTCCCCTTTATTCTACATATTTCACATTATCTCATCCTGACCATGTCATATGTGGTGTTAATTATATTTTCCAGTGACATGTTCTGCTCAGAAGGAGGCAAGATGCAATTTGAAAGATAATGAGGAAAATCTTGAAATTTGTGCACATAACAAATGGAGAGTTGTCTTTATTTATTTATTTATTTAATTATTCATTTTATTTATTTATTTAATTTCCACTCGTGGGCTGGATGACACTCTTCAGCCACAGGCTGTTCTTCTGAGGGGTCCAGTGAATATGGTTGTCCAAAAATCAGCCATTTTGAAGCGCGTTTGCCAATTTGAGGATCATCATAAAAAAGTACAACAAGTGTTTTCAAACTTGATAAAACAAGTTTAAAATTACTCCTCTCATTTTATTCTTTCTCATAAGATTGCTTCTCTTCTTGGGTTTTGGTTTCCTTTAAATAGGAATATTTATTTTTTGAGGCTGTTTTGGCAGCTTTGCCACGTGGAATCCATATAACTGTTTTGTGAAAAATAAGCTGAAGTTTAAAATGCAATATTGATGAAATTTGCAGCGTGGTGCCTTTTTCTTTTTTCCATTTTTAAATCAATTTATCCTTTTGTCTGTGGGGACTTTTGATCGCAAACGATCGGAACCAAAATATAAAATCATATTGAATCACAGGTTTACAGATTGGGGGCTTGGGGAAGCTTGCCCCCCTCCCCCAAAAAAAATCACGACCAAGAAAAAAAAAGATAATTGAAAGAGAGAAGGGTGAAATATGTTATCATTTTTTAAATATTGTACAAAAATCTATACATCAATAAAAAAAAATTAAATAAAAATGTCGAACTTTTTTCTCGATTGCTTCACTCTCAACTATAACCGATAGGTCTACGCCATATTTTGGCCTTTTTTTCGGGGGGGGGGGGCTCATAACGCCACTGTTTATGATGATCGAAGCCGGTGTTATGACAAGCCCGTATTTCAGAAAGGGAATTCACTGTCTAAATTTGTGTTCTCGTACACACGATCATGTGTAGACAAAAACAGTTGGCCATATATAGATAGAATAGGTCGAAACTACCCCCCCCCCCAAAAAAAAAAAAAAAAAGTTTAGGGCAAGATACACCGATTTCATGAGGTGGGGGCAAGATAATCTAAAGCTGACTTCGTATTTTTTATGCAATTTATAGTGTTAATGTATTATAAAGTTACACTCCCACACTGCTCCTCTTCAACCTCCCTCCTTCCCTTTGTCGCCTCTGGTTAGGGCCCATCGACTCTAAAAAAAAAACGCTCGATATTGACTTCCAAGAAAATTTGACGGCAAAATGTTATCAACTCCGAAATCCATCTTCTGATATTGGAAACACATCAAATGGCCAATCACAAAGCCGTTAGTTTTAACATGGACCTATGACTATTCCATACAATTATCCACACATGTCTGAATTATTCATACATCACATTAGACTAATGCGATGTATGAATCATTTAGACATGAAGATAAAACTCTTGAATTAATAAACCTCGGTAAATTTTGATAGGGCAAATGTGTGATGCTGATTTTGCACTCTTCATGCTTTTAGAATATAAGTAAAATGATGACCATCCGATTTCATCAGTGGTGATGATTTTTTTCTTTTTTGGTAGGTCTTATGATGACTGAAAAATAGAAATCGGACATGAAAAAGAAAACAAAAGTCTTGATATTGAAAAAATGACCCAACGAAAAAGAGCTGCCTATGTAGTTGTATTATACTGTCATGATTTTTTTTTCATATTGGCCTATACCCCTTTTCCCCAGAGAAACATACAGGGAATTGTTATCTTATCTTATCATTGTTATCTCTCCTAAAAAATACAAAGCTTATGAAATGAAAATTAAAAAAAAGAAAAGAGAGATTAAATTTTAGCAATTTTGTGAATATGCTGTACATCACAATGCCATGAATGCGGCCAATTTGAAATCCGTTCGATTTAACTATAATTAGTCACAAAGTTGAAAATTCATACATCCAATTTAAATTGTTAGGTTGTTGGTCTTGTTCACCCAATCATCAAATTGCTTCTCTTATATTTGAGCACTTTGGGGGCTTTTTTTTACATTTTCTCTTTTTCACACGAGGTGTCCTCTCCCGGCTATCAATTACATCTTGATTTATCAGTGACCAACTTAATGGAAAATTTCTATCTTCTCATTATACCTCCACACTTCGAGTCTCCCATTGTATAGACGATGTTATTGATCCGGTATGGTTAATACGCGTCATAACCATGATAACTGTGTTGAATTACGTGTATCTATTTTTGGCGCCATTATTCGTCCGCATCCTCGGCAATGTTGGTGTAATACAGTTCAGTGCATGATAATGTAAACCCTCTCGCGCTCAGAACTGGGAAATGAAACGGTAATGTGACGTATTTTGTGATTGTGCACCCCCCCCCCCCTCTCTTTATGTTTTTTTAGGGGGAGGGGGTCTAAATCAGGTAGCAGAAAAGTGGAAGGAAGGCATGGAGCAGGGTGTAAGTTGTCTATCTATAGCCAGTATGATCGAATATCACAATGCGAAGCCAAATTTTCCACAGGGGGGCAATCGTCCGCCAAAAAATTTGACAAGCAAAACAAAGGTCTTCAACCACAAATAAAGGATTTCGTACCCCCCCCCAAAAAAAAAAAAATGACAAGCAAAAAGAAAAAAAAAGAAAAAAAAAGTCTTCAACTTCGTCAGTGATCAGTTGTGACTCGTCGGGGGGGGGGGCATTCTGCTCCCCCATAGGTACGCTAGTGGCACTCAGAATCTGGTTCAATAAGGGATCAACTGCCTGTTATGGGAATATCATGAAGCCTCTGGCAGTCTCACCTGCACTACGCGATTCAATATAGCAGCAGTGCTGACTTGAAAACTATAAAATTATTACTCACTAAAACACCATTCATATAATGATAAACTTCTCTTTTTATTTCCTCTTCCTTATTTCTCTTTTCTCACTTGACAATATATATATATTACTACATACTTGAAAAACCATATGGGAGGTCACCCTTGCACCCCGGTGTCACAAACCTCTTCCCGACTCAAACTATCCTCAAACTAAAATGAATTGGTCTTGTGTGATCTTATACAACGTAAAAAATGAAGTGCTAATTTAGCACTTATACAGTGTTTGTATAGTGACTGCACGTAGCACTTCATTTTTTACAGTATAATCTCGAGTTAAAACCCATCTTCTGATATTGGAAACACATCGAATGGCCAATCACAAATTCATTAGTTGTAACATGGACCTATGACTATTCCATGCAATTATGATTTTATCCACACGTGTCTGAATTATTCATACTTCGCATTGGACTAATGCGATGTATGAATCATTCAGACATGAAGATGAAACTCTTAAATTGATAAACTTCGGTAAATTTTGATAGCATCTGCACCGGTACACTCTAAAAAATGTTGGGTAAAAATGCTCCATGAGGGATGGTCCAACCAACATTGGGCATTTCTTTTTGACATTTTTATTTATCCAACCGGGCATAGTGGCTCAGTGGTAGAGCGTCCGCCTCATGAATGGGATGTCGTGGGTTCGATCCCTGGCCGAGTCATACCAAAGGCATTTAGATTTAAAAAAAAAGGTAATTATGCAGTGACCGCTGGAAGTGACTTCCCTGGGTAAATAAAATATTATCATTATTATTATTATTATCCAGTGTGATGAAAATTTTGCCCATTCTAAAGAAATTGCTGCTTATTTTTTAACCTTACTGGACAATACGCTTCCCGCATTGGGTAAGTATTCAATTGGTAGGGCACATAATTACACTCGTAATGGTAAGAATTTTACCCAATATTTTTTACAGTGGAGTATGTACATAATTTTGTGGAATTAAGCGAAATTTAAAAATGTCATAACTTTCTTATTTTACATCCGATTTGGTGAAATTTTCAGCATTATGCTTATTTATTTTTTTTTATTCAAATCGACTTTTTGTTGGAGTGGAATTGTTCTTTAACAGATCAAGATTTGACGACAATAATATATTGACAATTAAATTCTCCACTTTCAGAGATAATCTTGATATGAATACGTGGCCACTAGTACAATCCAACATGTTATGAATTCGAAAGAGCAAAACCTGAATATTAAAGAGAAATCTTTGATTATGTTTGTGTTCTGGAATCATAGAGTCATTAATTATCTACGCATAATTTCAACAGATAAGAAATACAATTAAAAGAAATAAAATTAAAAGGTAGCAGAAAAAAGTTGTTTAACCATGTTAACCATAAAAGGACTGGGCTATTTGAGATGTAGTGAGGACGAGGGGTGGGGTGATGCCCCCTTTCTTATCTCGGCCGCCGTTCGTGCGATCGCGCTGAACTTTGGCACGCACACTTTTTACCAGATAAGCTAAAAGCCAGTATAAAAAAAATCCGAGAATTTTTTTTTAAAAGTTTTTATGAATAAAATATTCAAATTTATTCGTGAAAAACATTGTTTGCATATTTAACACCCAATTTCACTTCAAATTTTCTTCTTTTTTTTTCCAGATGTCGTCTTTGTAATCTAATTCAAAGGTTTCCACAAAGAAAAATTGCTAAGCCAAATTTTCCCTTATGTATTTCTTTGTTTTTTCATCTTTTATTTCTCATTGGTTTTTCAATGAATTTCATTTTCCAGTAAAAAGTCATATGGCGTCGAGAGACTTCAAAGAAAAAAAACATGAAATTTTGTGGCGCTATCTTTTGCATTTCGGAAATATCGCTCGAAACTTTGAGGTCCCCATACCTTTTAGGGTTAACATAGCCCTGCAATACAGCAAATTCAATAAAAAGTCCAAAACACTCGCTCCTGGACACACGACGGGTTAAAAAATGTGTTGAAAATGGCGGTCAAAAATGACAATGAACAGCTGGGAGGTCTTCGTTGAAACATTGGTAAACAGAAACTACTACTACTACTAAATATACTCATATAATAGTAATGATAATGATAACAATAATAATGATAATGATGATAATAATAATAATAGTAATAAAAATAATAATAAAACATGAAAATAATAGGCTTACAATGGAATAATATTATGGAAACAATTATGATTAATATGTGAATGGATGTAACATGATGATGAAAAACTCCCCTATACTCCGGTTCAATGACGTATTTTTTACTACATGTATTCCATTATTTGACATTTCATTTACCTATGCCTATTATCCCCAAATTAAATTCAGGTTCGGAACTGCTCGACCAATCCACATCGGGAATAAATTGGCAAACAACAAAAGCTAAGTATGAGCAGTCGACGCCGTACCAGAGACCGTCGATGAGAGACAGAATAGTGCAGATATCATTCAAAGGTTCTGTTTTAAAAGATAGAAATACAAATATAACCCATTTGAAATAAAATCACCCAATCACAATATTTTTGGAAAGACGTGGTTTTAATGAAAAAAAAAGTGCTTATCATCAACTGAATCAACTAGGGGATGTGCTGATAAGGCGTTGCAAGAAACTTATTTTATGTTCGATTCCATATCAAACGCGTAAGGTAAGTTCTTTGATTAAATGCCAATTTGCTCGTTGATTTGCGATTATTACAGAGCCCAAGGGACGTTTTTTAACAGAGGGTGTTGGTTGAAATTTGAAAAAGAAAAAAAAAATGGGGGGGGGTCACGACATAATGGGTGTCATTTTGATCACGAGGAATTTGATAAGGGAAAAAAGGAAAGATTTTCACTAAAAATAATTTTGGTTACATTTCTCTTCTTTAGCACACCTACCAGCGTTGTGACGTGCGCCTGTATATAGTCCACAGTGTATAGCTGTGGGGAAGTTATTATGAAGAGGTTCGAGCCCTGGTCACGTCTTTCGGATGGTGACGTTAAAGGTCTGTCCCAGACGTAAATAATAATTTCTGATTGGTACACGTCTGAAAAAACTCATAACACACACACACTACCAGATTTCCAGAGGGTGCTACCTATGAAGAATTAAACACACGCAGCTGTGCACCCCATCACCCATCGCCCCTGCTTCCTAGATAAGTGCCATGGTTTAATTATTGGAGCTAAACTTAATGCACAACGATTAATTACGCTTGATGATTGGACTTACGCTTGATTATTTAAAATTGAACGCAAGTTTCTTGCAACTCCCCATAAGAAATACAATAAATGGTTTAATCGCAACGAAACGCATTTTGCAGACCGATATCATGGTTTAATGAGGGCGCTTATAGTTTTTTATGCGGCATGCAATATGGATTTTGAGAGGAAAATGGCGAAATAATGATTAAGTCAGAATTTGATAAATACTATTCTTCAATTCTTTAGAATTGTCATGTATCACATTGTCATGTGATGAGACCATGGTATTTCAAAAAAATATATATATAAATCTTGTGTGTCTCCAGCTCATTCGCCCCATAACCATTAGTCCCACTGAAGCGCATAATTTTCTGATGACAAGGATTGCTTTTGAGCACAAGCTGATCGATCCAGTGTCCCAGGCGCAACAAAGAAACCAACCCCTAATACCCCGTTCCCACTGTCGTGCGATTCAATACAGACACTATGATTGGCCTTTCGTATCTCATCGCATTTTTTCTAACCAATCAAAATTATCATACCATCAATACGATTGCCTCGACTGATCTGTTACGACCTTACATGCAGGTTCTGATACGATCATTACACGATTAAGACCACTGTTTCAATCGTGACAGTGTGAACTGGGTATAGCCTATTCTGATGCGATTCAATGATCGTAACTGAAATACTCACGATTAACCAAAGATGAATCCGGAATGCAGTCGAAACGCTCATTCGGATCACAGTTCACCCAAACCAAATCATTCCCAGTGATATCCACAACGTCTTGGAGAACATCAACCAAGAACGTATTCTCGTCAAGACTGTTGATGGTCAACGGTGTTACATCGGCCATTCCCGTGGATACCTCACTGAAGCAGTAGTCTTTGGCTTGGGTGTAATTCATGTAGGAGGTTACATCATCAACAGGTGGAAAGTGGTAACACTTGGGGCCATAGAGGACGAAGTTGGAAGGGCACAGCACTATAAACCACAATATTCAAACAATCACATTATTAACTAATGTAAACACAATAATTATTCATTTTCAAAGGTGTTCTGAAAACGTTATTAGAATTATGTTTAGCTGTTAGTTCCATATGACTTGACTTTACTCTACCTACTGGAAAATGCATGGTCGCTAAACAAGCATTTAAAATAGTCAACTTTCCATAAGCTAGTGTGGTCTTAGATTAAACTTCCTACTGGCATCAGACATTTAAATTTCATTTTTTTGTTAAATTCTTGAAGATGTTGATTGACAAAAGGGGTGGCAACGGAATTCATGTCACAAGAGAGAACTTAAGCGTGAAATTTTCTTCGGTATTTCTTGCATTAAGTGTGACACGTAATGAGAAAACGTATATGAAATACTAAAGAAACAGGAAAAACATAGTTTGGCATGTCAAGGGTAGAACCTTTCCCTCACAGAATTTAAAGTTTATAATAGCCCTATAAGTTTTAAAATGAAACCAATGCATTGTATCTTGTGAATACTTACCTTTATTATATATAAAAAAAGGACAAGCATATACGCAAAGTCACATAACTATTGCATGACTGTGGGGAGCATAAACTAGTCGGCCAAGGAGCAATGAGCAGGAATAAAGATGTACTAGGCCCAATACTGTTTACCTACCTGACAGAGAAGACGAATTTTTCGTGGTGGGAACACTTGTACTGGTCGGATCGGTTTTGGCTTTTGTAGATAAAGATGAAGTCAAAGGAGAAGTTTCGTACCCTTCAGTCGTAGTAACATCTGTAAAAGACTCTCCGTCAGAATTCATCTGCGTTAAATCTGTTCCAGGAACTGCGGTTGATTCTGTCGCAGGTGTAGTTGCTTCAGAGCTCATCTTCGTTACATCCGTTCCAAGAACTGCGGTTGATTCTGTCGCAGGTGCAGTTGCTTCAGAACTCATTTGTGTCACGTCCGTTCCAGGAACTGCAGTTGATTCTGTCGCAGATGCAGGTGCTTCAGTACTCATCACATCCGTTCCTGCAACTGCGGTTGATTCTGTCGCAGGTGCAGTTGCTTCAGAGCTCATCTTCGTTACATCCGTCCCAAGAACTGCAGTCGATTCAGTCGCAGGTGCAGGTGCTTCAGAAGTCCCTTTTCCAGAAATGATATGGGTCGAAATAGGAGTTGTAGTCCCACCAGTCTCTCCTGTTATTTGGACTGATATCCCAGTTGTAGTTTCATGAGTAATGGTTGCCTGATGAGACGTAATTAATTGAGTCGTATTCCATTCCCCATCATCTTTAAGCGTTGGAACTGAACATTAGGAATTGAAATTGTTAAAATCATTTAGCAGAAAGTCACGGGTGCAATCGGTTAAAACGAAGTACTTTAACATAAACCAGTAATTTCATTAGATGTGACCTTTGGTTGGCATACTTTTCTGTGTCCATCTGCTACAAAGTCCCGATCGAGACATGAAAAAGTTGCAATTCAGTGAACATATAACCGATGGGGAAAATATTTTCCACTACAGTAACATTTCAGATATGAATATTTATTTTTCCCTTCTAGGGGGAGGTCACACATTATGTATCTGCATAAATTTTGTAGGCTATTAAAAATAAGAGTTGGGTGCTAAATGCCGATAGGATGAACATCTCTACTTTTACTGAATTTCAAAACTTCAAAGAAAAGACATATCTGATTGAACATGCCATTTTCATTTTTGTTGTCGATCGTTACTTGAATATTGTAATTACCTGGGAGTGTGCAGATAAAACTCGAATTCCCAAGAGACTTCAGGAGTTTGTAGGGTGTATGAGAGATGTTTCGTAATGACCTAGGGACTAACTGAATCTCACGACCCAATGGTAGTCGAAGGACGCCGCAAAAACTCCTTAGTTCTGTCAGGCATGGTGACTTTAAAACAGCAGAAGTGGTGACTATACATGGAAACATAAAAAAAAGAATAATCGATAAATTTGAGAGAAAAACCAAAACGCAAAGGAGAGAAAAAAAGGCTTTTCAAATTTTCATTAGGTTGTCCTCTTATATCAAAACCTATTTTTAGCTTCATATATTTTTTCTTTTATAATAATTGCTCCTCTCATCTTTCTTTTCGGATTGATTATCTCCTTGGGTTCTTGGCTTTCTTTAAATTGAAGCATTTCTATGGGAAATAATGTCTCTATCTGGATCGGAAGTAGTAGAAGCAGCAGCAGCAGACGAAGAAAAGGCAGAACATGGAAAAAGAAGAAGAAGCGAAAGAAGAAGAAGAAAGAAGGAGATGAAAAGAGTAAATTAATTTCAAAATAGGCCTACACTGTAATTTTATGCGAGGATAGACAGTGAAATATATAGTGCATGCTTACCTATTGTTACAAGAATCCAGACGCACATCCATACCTCTGTCTGTGAAATGCCTCTCTGTATAAAATTGAATTCAAATTACATAAATATTGTTCAAGAGTTTATGAGTTTCTATTACACTATTAGCCTCGTAGATCCGAAAGGTTGTGTTTTTAGATGGGGAGTAGACCCGGGGGAGTATTATATTGAGCTAAAAGCTTGGTCTTTCAAACAATGATCACAAGTTTGTTATTCTATAGACTTAAATTTCTTGTTGAATTGTTATCTTGGAAAGGGAAATTAAAAACAACATAGAGTCTTCCACACTTTAATTTCAACTTGAAAATCCTATTCCATTTACAAAAACACGTAATATATACAAAGGAATATAGATTGAGGGATCAACAAAACTTAACAGAGGACAAGGAAAAATAACGATTCATAGAGAGAAAAATGTTGGTCCAAGTAATACATCAAAGTTTCACATAAAATCTAGGTCAAACCCATGATGAAAAAATACGTAAAATATCAGAAATACAATAAACCTAACTCAATCTAAAAATACAAAATCAGTTAAAAGTTAAAACAAGTCAGGAAATTTTAGCAGGAATGAAAAAGGAATTAGACTATATAGACAATGAATACTCAATTTTGTATGAAAGAAAAGAATAGCCTTTATACAGCTATTTTTTAACTGCTGTGTTGAAAAAGCACTTATCTAAAATCCGCTAGATTGATATCAACTCTATCAAGAATTCTTTATAGGGCCATAAGAGTTTCTCTAGGATCATGATAATGGATAGATATTTGAATATCGGTGTATTTTCAAATTAAATCTAATTCTCCTGACGGCCGGCCACATACGCTGTGATGGCGTATTCTCCCTATAATCAGGTCGACAAAATGCAGATATGATGTGCGAAGTATTACCACTTACCAATCTCATGATGCTAGGGCTAATCGGCGAATTGACTTCGAAAAAAATCAAAACTAAATGCACAATCAAATAAAGAAACTGAAATAAGGATGTCAAATCCTCAACAGCAACAAAATCCACTCTCTTTTATCGCTGATACATCGCCGGGTTTATGTAGGCCAATGCTATGCTGATAGGGGTGTCGTGTGTCGTTGAAGCCTTCTGTTGAAACTCTTAATTAAAATGTACCGCTTTCAGGATTCTATTAACGGTTATTAACCTTCATAATTGGAGTTGATGGTCTCCGATGAGATTTTTTATTATATTTTAGGCAATTGACTTAAATTGCCAAGAACCGTTATTAAAAAGTAATTAAGATAGGCCTACTTGTAAATGCCAGTAATGTGTTGGGATAGTTATTGTACACGATGAATTTAAAACTCTGAATAAAATGTTTGAAATACATAGACTCAAATAGAAAAGCTCAAACAGAGTTATTCATGATAATTGGCATTGCAGTTATTTTTTTTAAAAATAGAATCGTGAAATGAAGAAACTTGCATATATAAATTGGATGTATAAAAATATGCACTAGTCAATGGCGTAAATCCGATCCGAGCAGTGAGGATTCGCGCTTAACACTCCATTTTGTGAAACATGCAAGATAAATTTTACCCCCCCCCCCTCTTTTCCTTTGCCACCCACCAGTTTTAAAAACCTGGTGCCGCCACTACTCGGGGGCTCTCGTTATTTAGAAAAGTAACGAAAATAGGTTGACAATGCATGTAAAACATTGTAATGCCCGGTTATTTTTCTACAGAAATTTATACGCATATTTTTTTTTTCTGTGAGGAGGGAATGTGAAAAACGAATCTTAAGTGATATTTTTATTTAATGATTTCGTGCACATTTTATTAGATTTTGTAAATCTTTGTAAAATTTTTGTAAAACTCTTCTGTAAGAAAGAAAGGTTTTTCACTTTTTTCAGGGGATGGGCATTAATTCTGCCCCTCCCGCTACGTACCAACGTGTTTTTAATTTATCACGTGCTCCCTTCTCCCCCTGGGGAAATTGGTATAGGACCCCGGGGGCCACTTCCATTCACGAGTGGATACCATGCGCGACCATGGGGTCTCGAAAAGCACCCTAAACACGTAATTTCCATATTCTGAAAAAGCACCCCTTAACTAGTATTGGCGTGTGAAACCCTACCCTTAACAAGTACTGGAAACAAAACGATACTCTTGGAAAATATTCCCTGAAATGAACCCCTAAACAAGTACAGGAATGTTTTATTGTTACGGGTCCTTCGGTCGTCTGCTTTACCTTATTTGGTTTAGTACAACCCCAACTTCTACACCTCGCGCAAAACGGACCCTAAACATGAAGTGTTGGCGCAAAAAGGACATCATTTACAAAACATTTTAATTTTGTTTTATCACCGCAAATTTGACCCTAAACACGTAATTTTCCTAGCGAAGTAGATACCCTTTTTCATTATTTGTGTGATTTTGACACCCTTGTCACGTTACGTACGTAACGTGCCCTATCGTGAAAAAGACATCCTTTTTACGTGTTTTTTGGGTCGCGCATGGTATCCACTCGTCAATGTACATGATGTAAGTGCCCCCCCCCCCCGGTATAGGACCTATCGCGTTAAAATTATTGTTCATACGCGGTACATTCCGAGTTACAATACGAAATATAATTTCTTTATAAAATATCATGAACAACGATAAAATCAGATGACAGAGCTTTAAAAAGTTACTGAGTGAAAACATATCTTATCTGCAACTCGATTCCTGAATAAAATACTGATGCGACCTTGTGCGTTCAGACTTGCGACGTTATGCGTTAGTAATTTAAGCTACGACATTATGCGTTGACTGTGACATTATGCCAAAATCATCCATCGCATAATGTCACAATCAACGTGTAATGTCGCAATTACGACATTATGTATCGCTGCGACATTATCGGTTGTTGTAACAACCCCCACTCTTCGTCTCGTTCACATTTTTTTTAAATCAAAGTCGAAATGATGATATAGTATATCATTTTATCACTTCTAAATCAAATACATTAGTGTATTACTTGGGTATTCTCAAAATAATTGATACGTTTGGAAATTCTTGAATTCGTTGATCGATATCAATCTAGCTAGCTAGGCCTTGTGATTCAGACTTATCAATACTTTCATGAATTCACTCGACATAATTCAGTCTCCATTTTACCTGGTTGTGCGAAGATAGCGTGATTGGTAATTAATTGGTTGATAAGATTATCCTATTCCAATTTCAAGCCGTTTACAGGTTAAAGTCTGTATTTAGTTTTGGTATAACGTCTTTAACTATCAAATTTGAATAGAGTTAACCAGTTACTGATTGATTAGCTGGAAAAATAAATGTCGGAAATGATTGTCCTATGAGAATAACATGCATTATAAACTGATGCATGTAAATATTTCAAGCAATTTATTTCTTATTTTTTCAAAGTTACAAAGCATTTTTCAGTGACAACCGAATTCATAACAAATCATGACACTGAAAATAGCCTTTTCAACAAAGATAGTATGTTTAATTGCTAGGTTCGTGTAATGGCAAATCTATTAAAAAAAACTGAAAAACAATTGAATATCATTATTGTACCGTTAAGTCAACTCTTATTTGTGATCAGTAGCGGACCGTGACCCGGAGGAGACAAAGCATTTGGGGGGGGGGGGGGGGCACTGCATTGTTTGTGAACAATGCCGTGCCCCCCCCCCCAATGCTTTGTCTCCTCGGGGTCACTGTCTGCCACTGTTCGTGATACTCCTTTGGAGTGAGACCGTAGTTATCTTTCCTGTAGAAGTCAATATATACAATGTAATTTGTAATACCACATCAACTATATCACCAATTATCTTATACGGTTTGCCACATGGCTTCATTTTTGGCCCGCTTATTTTCTTTTTATGTCAATGATCTGTCGAATATTTCAACTTTATTACAATATACATTATTTGCGGATGACATTATTATTTTTGCTCCCACTCTAACTTGAATAATCTTATTTATATATTAAATGCAGAATTGCCCAAATTATCAAGCTGGTTTAAATGCAACAAATATTGCTTACACTTGGGTAAGACAAACTTCATCCATTTTAAAAGAAGTCGTGCTCACAGTGAAGAAAGAAGCTTTTCGTTAAGATAATATAGGCAGTATTAATGATCCAACAAAAGAAAAATACAAAATTCCGAGGAATTCGAAACAACTTGACCTGCATCAAGTTTAGTCTCGACACATTGAGGTACACTTTGAGGCCATTTGTACCACTTCGTTTTTTTTTTTTTCAAATCTACAATTCATTCATTCACTCTAGGATTTCATATTGCAATACAGCAAGGCCCAACAAATACAGATTGCGTCTAATGATTGCAAAAGAGAGTTGTGCAGCTTTCTACTGGGTTTGGATATTTTAAACATACTGATCTTTTACTCTGTATTGCAAATTGCAATTTATGTATCATTTAAATAAAAAAAATAGTTACCTTACTTTGAATAGAGACATTCATAGCTATCCAACTAGACATTCATATGGTTTTCATTTATTTCTCCCAGAAGCGTCTTAGCCCACAAATCGACGAAATATGTAGGTCCTTGCATTTGGAATTCACTTCCTTTAAATATACGAAATTGAAACAATATTTTGTCATTTAAGAAGAATATGAAGGATTCATATCTCTCCAAATACTGTACACGATAATATTCTCTAAATCACTCTTAATACCGAGGTGCATAATCATTTTCATTTAATTTATTGAAGTTGCAAATAGCGTCCATGCTTTATGGGCATACTTTTAGCTCTTAATTTAATTCATTTTCGTTATGGGTTTTATAAAGGCTTATTTTGAGCCATGTTTTAGGTAAACGTGCTACTTACATACAATGTTATTTAAGAAACTCTGCATGTCAAACATTATCTGTTTATGCTTAGTTCCTACTATGTATATCATAATTATCAATGTTAGATTCTGTTAATTTATTTCTTGTTACGCATGGTAATAACCCCCCCCAAAAAAAAAAAAGAAAGCAATTAAGTAAGCATGCAAGTAACACCATTTTTCTGCAAATCGTAACATTTTCAACGATAAATATACCCTCAGTGTTGAAAATAATATTAATGATAATAATGATACAACTGCCTTTACTATCGTTACCACCAGCAATTCTACTACTACTACTACTAAGGATTATAACAATAATTATAGTAATAATAATAGAAGTAGTAATAATAATAACAATAATAATATCATTAATAATGATAATAATGCTAGTGATAATAACAATAACAATGAAAATAATGAAATAAATTAAGCTAATAAAAGTGATAATGATAATAATAATAATGACAGTATACCAATGACGATAACGATGATAATATTCACAATTATGACAATTGCAACAAAAATGTAACTATGATAATAGTATTGATATCGATGATTATAGTAATTATTACACAACTAAAAAGGAATAAGTCTCATTATCAAATATAAACATTTCACGTCACGTGTGTATATAATAATAATAATATTCCGCATTTATATAGCGCTTAATACATCGGAACGATGTCTCTAAGCGCTTTACAGACATATTATTACCCCGGTTATCGGATCCTTGCATGCCCGCATACAATGTATGCACCTTCTCCACTCCCTGGGGAGCATTCCAACAAGAGTTCCAAGACTCAATTGCTAGGCATACTACATATAGGCTTTCACATCCTACCGGGTACCCATTTAACACCTGGGTGGAGAGTGGCAAAGTGTGGATTAACGCCTTGCCAAAGGACGCTAGGCCATGGTGGGATTCGAACACACAACCCTCTGATTACAAGGCGAGAGTCAGCACCGCTACACCACGACGCTTCCACAATTTATACGGTCAGGCGGTAAGCCCACACTATCAATTAGGCACTCTCCCAAATTTTGAAGTGCCCAGGGGACATGTCATCTCATTTCCTGATCCTTGACGACGCCCCCACCTCCCTGTCATCCCCGCATTTCACTAATAGCCCCCTACCTATAATCAAATAAAGCCATACTTTCAACCTGCACACCCCCCCCCTCGCCCCATGATTCTTTCCCTTCCAACCCCATGGTAATCATCTAAATCCTTTCCTCCCTTTCATCTCAATGGTAATTATCATATCCCCCTCCTCCCCATCCACCTTCGTAGTAATCATCATATCCCCCTCCTCCCCATCCACCTTCATAGTAATCATCATATCCCCCTCCTCCCCATCCACCTTCATAGTAATCATCATATCCCCCTCCTCCCCTTCCACCTCCATGGTAATCATCATATCCCCCTCCTCCCCATCCACCTTCATAGTAATCATCATATCCCCCTCCTCCCCATCCACCTTCATAGTAATCATCATATCCCCCTCCTCCCCTTCCACCTCCATGGTAATCATCATATCCCCCTCCTCCCCATCCACCTCCATGGGAATCATCATATCCCTCTCCTCCCCTTTCACCTCCATGGTAATCATCATCATATCCCCCTCCTCCCCTTCCACCCCCATGGTAATCATCATATCTCCCTCCTCCCCTCCCACCTCCATGGTAATCATCATATCCCCCTCCTCCCCTTTCACCTCCATGGTAATCATCATATCCCCCTCCTCCCCTTTCACCTCCATGGTAATCATCATATCCCCCTCCTCCCCTTTCACCTCCATGGTAATCATCATATCCCCCTCCTCCCCTTCCACCTCCATGGTAATCATCATATCCCTCTCCTCCCCTCCCACCTCCATGGTAATCATCATATCCCCCTCCTCCCTTTTCACCTCCATGGTAATCATCATATCCCCCTCCTCCCCTTCCACCTCCATGGTAATCATCATATCCCCCTCCTCCCCTTCCACCTCCATGGTAATCATCATATCCCCCTCCTCCCCTTCCACCTCCATGGTAATCATCATATCCCCCTCCTCCCCATCCACCTTCGTAGTAATCATCATATCCCCCTCCTCCCCTTTCACCTCCATAGTAATCATCATATCCCCCTCCTCCCCATCCACCTTCGTAGTAATCATCATATCCCCCTCCTCCCCATCCACCTCCATGGTAATCATCATATCCCCCTCCTCCCCTTTCACCTCCATGGGAATCATCATATCCCCCTCCTCCCCTTTCACCTCCATAGTAATCATCATATCACCCTCCTCCCCATCCACCTCCATGTTAAACATCATATCCCCCTCCTCCCCATCCACCTCCATAGTAATCATCATATCCCCCTCCTCCCCTTCCACCCCCATGGTAATCATCATATCTCCCTCCTCCCCTCCCACCTCCATGGTAATCATCATATCTCCCTCCTCCCCTTTCACCTCCATGGTAATCAGTAATCATCATATCCCCCTCCTCCCCTTCCACCTCCATGGTAATCATCATATCCCCCTCCTCCCCTTCCACCTCCATGGTAATCATCATATCTCCCTCCTCCCCTCCCACCTCCATGGTAATCATCATATCTCCCTCCTCCCCTTCCACCTCCATGGTAATCATCATATCCCCCTCCTCCCCATCCACCTCCATGGTAATCATCATATCCCCCTCCTCCCCTTCCACCCCCATGGTAATCATCATACCTCCCTCCTCCCCTCCCAACTCCATGTTAAACATCATAGTAATCATCATATCCCTCTCCTCCCCTTTCACCTCCATGGTAATCATCATATCTCCCTCCTCCCCTTTCACCTCCATGGTAATCATCATATCCCCCTCCTCCCCTTCCACCTCCATGGTAATCATCATATCCCCCTCCTCCCCTCCCACCTCCATGGTAATCATCATATCTCCCTCCTCCCCTTTCACCTCCATGGTAATCATCATATCTCCCTCCTCCCCTTCCACCTCCATAGTAATCATCATATCCCTCTCCTCCCCTTTCACCTCCATGGTAATCATCATATCCCCCTCCTCCCCTTCCACCTCCATGGTAATCATCATATCCCCCTCCTCCCCTTCCACCTCCATGGTAATCATCATATCTCCCTCCTCCCCTCCCACCTCCATGGTAATCATCATATCCCCCTCCTCCCCATCCACCTCCATGGTAATCATCATATCCCCCTCCTCCCCTTCCACCTCCATGGTAATCATCATATCCCCCTCCTCCCCATCCACCTCCATGGTAATCATCATATCCCCCTCCTCCCCTTCCACCCCCATGGTAATCATCATACCTCCCTCCTCCCCTCCCAACTCCATGTTAAACATCATAGTAATCATCATATCCCTCTCCTCCCCTTTCACCTCCATGGTAATCATCATATCTCCCTCCTCCCCTTTCACCTCCATGGTAATCATCATATCCCCCTCCTCCCCTTCCACCTCCATGGTAATCATCATATCCCCCTCCTCCCCTTCCACCTCCATGGTAATCATCATATCCCCATCCTCTCATTCCATCCCACCTTCCATGATCTTCTTTGGATGTGGAATCATTGTCTTTCTGATCAAGAAAATTGAAGTTAGAGCTACTTTCAAAACTAAAACTGTCAGAATTCCAGGACGAGATTTCCATTCCCTGGAGCTGAGAATAGCTGACCTGACAGACGAACTTGAATTTTCTTCCACACGTTTTACTGGACCACTTATCACCGGACGGCCCCATCACGGCACACTTTGCCACTCGACTGTAAGTAGGGTCACCGGGTGCCCAGTCTATTGAAATGAGATAAAACAAAATGGATTCGATCATGCAGGCAGTGACAAAACTAGTAGGAAGGGGGTACGTGCCCCCCTTTTTTTGACTCAGTGGTCAAAAAAGCGGGGGCGGAAAGAAAAACATTGTTGGACAAGGAAAAAGGAAAATATGAAATAAATTTACTGAGGGTCTATAATAGTATGGCTATCTGAATGGCACATTCTTAACCCATTCAACTGTATTATAATAAGAGATTTTTAAAGGTCAAGTACACCCCAGAAAATGTTGATTTTTAATCAATAAAGAAACATCAAAGAAGCATAATGCTGAAAATTTCATTAAAATAGGATGTAAAATAATAAAGTTACAACTTAAGGTTTCGCTTATTTTTCACAAAACATTTACATGCACAAGTTTGTGACATGCAGATGAGAGAGTCGATGATGTTGTTATAATTAATAAATATGTCATTCTTTACAGATTTGACAATAAGGACCAACTTGATTAAATCATAATATGTTAAACCAATAGTAATACCACGTTCAGGGAAAAACAAGACTTTGTTTCACACGAAAATGGCGAGTAATGGGAATATTTCATATGATAGAATACAAAAGAAAGTGAGTGTTATCATCAGTTCCCTTATCTGCATACCGATCAGATTGTGCTTATAACTGTTTTGTGAAAAAATATGGGAATAATACTTTAAAATGTCATGACTTTCTTATTTTACATCCGATTTTGTCGAAATTTTCAGAGTTGTCATTGTTGGATTTTTCTCTTGTTTATTCTAATATTTTTTTTGCTGGGGTGGACTTGTCCTTTAAGACTTGGGTTCCAGTCCAAGTAGCTATTCACGTCCAAAGAAGCACAAAAGAGATTACTGCTGAGTTGTTGCCTTTGGCTACATTGTATAATCCAAATTTTGATTAGCTAAATAAGTGGAAAATGTGATTATTCCTAAAGTGGTATATTCCAGGCTAAATAAGTATGATTTGAACAGATCATCATATCCCCCTCCAGAGTAAAATCAGATAAACAAAACACTGCAAAAATCAGGACAATCAGGAAAATATAGGACAATGAATAACAAAGTTATGACATTATATTACCAAGCATTGCATTTTTCAATTAAACTGTTCTATGCATGTTTTATGTATGTAATGAACAAGGTGATTATTATGTCATATCCCTATAAACAATATTTAAATCAATGATATTTATTTAACTTTTGTCAAGCGAGAATTAAAAAAAAGCTTGACAACTGATTCAATTCCTTTCTGAAACTATTTTCGTTACAAAGGAGAATGTCGTAAATATGCATAGAGATATATGATTTCATAATTATATCAAAGAGGAAAGTGAGGACATGATTTCATCAGCCCAACTAATGAATATGCATGATGGCGTGCATATAAATGTTTCCACAAAATATTGCCAACATTAAAAATTCAATATATTAGCGGATTTTCATGAAACTTTCAGCGGTTCGCTTGGTAAATTTTACACAGTTCATTTGGGGGTATAATTATTATCAGTCCGGTGTATCTATTTATATCTAAAATTAATGTTTTCCGATCACTTACGGCTAACTAAATATGAAAATCCATACAGTTATTACTGGTTATGTGTAGCAAATTATCACTTACACACATGCCCAGTATAAAATTGTTTCATAATTTAATAATTTAGGAAATAGTATACCATATTACCAGATCAGTGGTAGTGAAAAATAAAACTATTATCACTATAAAGCACAATTTTATTTGTCTAAATGCCCTGTATAAATATGACATCTGAAGTCAGGCAGAACTCTTGTTTTATCTTCTCAAGGGAAGATTCCGCCAGGTACATGCCTGACATTTTTTTTACTGGAGACAGATAAATTAACATTTTCATACGCTCTAATACATGTCATGCATGTAATACATACTTCTTAAAATTCGTGAATGAAAGGGTGAGCTGTTGGGTGCTCATGTTATTACAAAAAAATATGTGATTTCTTTCTAGTCAAATTTGTCTCACTACAGTCATTTCTGAACAACAAATAGTAAGATGTATATACATAGGCCTATCAGTGTCATCCAATTGGCTATTAATCTAGTCCCCGGATCGAGTCTGATTTAGTTTGGAGTATGGTTAACATAAACCCACACATAATTATATACACATTTATACATGACTTTAAGTCAATATACCTCGGAATGATGTCGTATTTTTCCAGGAGTCAACTTGACATTCCCAATCCTCTTTCCACCCTCGACAGTTCAACCAAAAAGCACTGTTCAGCAAGGAAAGTTCCATTGTCAAATTGTTGAACGTGGTTACTTCAAAACTGTTCTCAAATGCCAGAAGTGATGCTGCTGACCGTGACCCGGAAGTACTATTTAGGATGAGAGCATCAAGACAAAAGTCCTTACTTTTGATCCAAGTTAGTTTATACCTGGAAAAATAGTAGCACTTATTCCATCCCGCTATCCAACCAGCAGGACAACTCACATCCACTGGGAGAAAAAGAAAGAGAGATAACAGATTAGGAAAGAAAGTGATAAGGGGACGGAACATAAGGATGCAAAAAACATGGCATAAACCCCCAAAAATGAATTATAAATCTTTTAAATACCATGGTCGTATTCTGTTGAGCCAAGGGCAGAAATCACCCAAAATGTAAGCAGTAGGCCTATACATCTGCTTCTCCATTGGGAGAGAATAAAAAAAGGAAAAGTCCCCTTCAAATCACGTACCCGGTCCTGGTCTCTCTCTCGCTCCTGCAAATCGCACTTGCTCACTCCCTAGAAGGCTTTAGCAGCCAATTTAAATCATGTTTCCATAAGAAGTATATCAACGAAAAAGTTAAAATTGTAAGACTTTGTGCATCAGTCCGACGTTATACGTGATCCGATGGGTTGTCTATCGCAGAAAATATTGAAATATCGCTCGTAAATTGAAAAATGATTTTTGTTTAATGATACTTTACCAAGATCAAATATTGACGCATCCCGTCAGTTATAAATTTATTATACTTAAGCTACCATGGTTACTATAAACTAACCTTCGCTTGGTGCACTTATAGAGCGTGGTATCATCGTTTCTCCTAACGTTGTTTCTAGCAAGTGGTTCGTGTGGGTGGATCCCGTTCCAATGGGTGTACTCGGGATATGCTCCTTTCTAGCTATGTCTAATGTTGTAAATTCGACGTCGACATGTGATGCTGGATATTATAAAGAAAATCACAGTAGCATGACAAACAAGCAGATAACAGCAGTTCTCATTATCATCAAGAATATCAATTTTCTCGCGTAAAACAAAATTCCTCAAGTGTTGAAGACATATTTTGCTTTCTTTGTTTTGTGAATGCAAAATGCCACCTGTTTGAATTTCAGTTCTCTACAATAACTCAAAACTGTACTCAACTCTACTTACAGTTAGCGTTTATAGTACATACCAAGAGCGGGTACAATATACATGCTCCGACATTTTTCTTTCTTTCTTTATATTTTTCTCTCTTTTAGTCGCTTTTCCTTTACAAACCGGCAAGCATGCTGGTTATCTTTCTTTTTTAATTTGCAGTCATGCAACTCCCTCGATGTATACATGCCGTACTCTTTGAAAGCAAAGTTTAACAATATTCTGCTTCAATAAATTAAGTATTCTTCATTTTCCCGTTGCTTCTCTCCCTGACTTATACATGTACCTTTTTTGAACATTCGCCATATTCATGCCGCCCCAGAAAATAAAAAACCCTGCGTGAGGCATGGTCACATGGTTCTTACCTATTTCGCAGATGGATCCAGATATTCCTGGCGGACAGTGACAGATATAAGCATTTAATGTTTCCTCACAGTAGCCTCCATGTAGACAGGGGTTGCTCATGCAATCTGTGTGCGTTTGAAGAGTAGGGGAAGGCGGGGTAAGTTGAGCATAGGGGCAAGTTGACCCACCAGCCCCAGGCCAATAATGAATGAGTCAGACATTGTGGTGGTGTCATGTATTGATGACCCATAGCATAACCCCTAACCCCACCACATTTTTTTCCACTTTGAAACAAAAAGTAGTTTTTTTAGAGGGAAAAGTATGAATTTCAGCCAAAAAAGTAAAAAAGGGTGTGAAATAGATCAGTGCTTAGTACACACACACGTCTTTGAATATAGTAAAGACATGATAACAACATTGTTAGTCCAGGTATGGATCTTCATTCTTATTATAGTCTTTTATGATGGATGCATAATAAATGTGTGGATACAAAATTATCGCACTACGTTAGGACTGGGGTAAATTGAGCCAAACAGCATGGGGCAAGTTAAGTCATGGTAATTCTTATGGTAATGTATCTTAAAAAACAAACAAACCATAAAAATCGATTGAAATGCATGCTGAAAGGAGCAAATTTACATGACTACTCTTTTCCTTTTAAAGGATGTTAGTATTTATAGAGAATTAGCAAGTGAAATGACTTTAAACAAAAAAATTGACATGCTGGTTCTCCCCCATACATTTTGTACGTAGTTTTTGTGGCTCAACTTATCCCAGACAGTGGCACAACTTACCCCATATATGGGCCAAGTTGAGCCATTTAACATCGGTTTTTTCAAAGGTCACAATGACTTTCAGTGTGGGGGT